>NC_056445.1:3710008-3737508 GCF_018296145.1 Oncorhynchus tshawytscha
AGACTGCCACAGCGAGAGCACAGGACTTGGTATCTGAGTGGTGAAGGCGATGAACTGCATGTGTGGATTATAACACCAACCTCTTCACAAAACATTTGTTATTTCCTCTCTTACATGGCCCCACATGAAAATAGAATCCCTGCACAATCCTAGAGCGACTAATAAGATTCAGGTATTGAACAATAGCTTCACCAAGGGCAACCTCAATGGTGGGATTTGAACCGACACCTCAACACACTTAATCAAGCACTTGAGACCACTCGGCCTGACAAAACATTTGTTAAATGTCTCGATGGGATCGACACATGGCCCTGCCATTGCTCTACCTCACTTTCATTGATTTCAATCTAGGGTTTACATACAGCAACAACAGTTTTTAAGATCATTTGCAAATCCAAAACACAGGATGAGGTGGCCGAGTGGTTAAGGCGATGGACTGCTAATCCATTGTGTTCTGCATGCATGGGTTTGAATCCCATCCTCATCGTGTAACAATTTAAATTCTGTGCTTTATTTTGGCACTGGAAGATTTTGACTTTCACAAACACTGGTAAAATTGCTGACTGCCACAGCGAGAGCACAGGACTTGGTATCTGAGTGGTGAAGGCGATGAACTGCATGTGTGGATTATAACACCAACCTCTTCACAAAACATTTGTTATTTCCTCTCTTACATGTCCCCACATGAAAATAGAATCCCTGCACAATCCTCGAGCGACTAATAAGATTCAGGTATTGAACAATAGCTTCACCAAGGGCAACCTCAATGGTGGGATTTGAACCGACACCTCAACACACTTAATCAAGCACTTGAGACCACTCGGCGACAAAACATTTGTTAAATGTCTCGATGGGATCGACACATGGCCCTGCCATTGCTCTACCTCACTTTCATTGATTTCAATCTAGGGTTTACATACAGCAACAACAGTTTTTTAAGATCATTTGCAAATCCAAAACACAGGATGAGGTGGCCGAGTGGTTAAGGCGATGGACTGCTAATCCATTGTGTTCTGCATGCATGGGTTTGAATCCCATCCTCATCGTGTAACAATTTAAATTCTGTGCTTTATTTTGGCACTGGAAGATTTTGACTTTCACAAACACTGGTAAAATTGCTGACTGCCACAGCGAGAGCACAGGACTTGGTATCTGAGTGGTGAAGGCGATGAACTGCATGTGTGGATTATAACACCAACCTCTTCACAAAACATTTGTTATTTCCTCTCTTACATGGCCCCACATGAAAATAGAATCCCTGCGCAATCCTAGAGCGACTAATAAGATTCAGGTATTGAAGAATAGCTTCACCAAGGGCAACCTCAATGGTGGGATTTGAACCGACACCTCAACACACTTAATCAAGCACTTGAGACCACTCGGCCTGACAAAACATTTGTTAAATGTCTCGATGGGATCGACACATGGCCCTGCCATTGCTCTACCTCACTTTCATTGATTTCAATCTGGGGTTTACATACAGCAACAACAGTTTTTTAAGACCATTTGCCACTTCAAAAAAACAGGATGAGGTGGCCGAGTGGTTAAGGCGATGGACTGCTAATCCATTGTGTTCTGCATGCATGGGTTCGAATCCCATCCTCATCGTGTAACAATTTAAATTCTGTGCTTTATTTTGGCACTGGAAGATTTTGACTTTCACAAACACTGGTAAAATTGCAGACTGCCACAGCGAGAGCACAGGACTTGGTATCTGAGTGGTGAAGGCGATGAACTGCATGTGTGGATTATAACACCAACCTCTTCACAAAACATTTGTTATTTCCTCTCTTACATGTCCCCACATGAAAATAGAATCCCTGCACAATCCTCGAGCGACTAATAAGATTCAGGTATTGAACAATAGCTTCACCAAGGGCAACCTCAATGGTGGGATTTGAACCGACACCTCAACACACTTAATCAAGCACTTGAGACCACTCGGCCTGACAAAACATTTGTTAAATGTCTCGATGGGATCGACACATGGCCCTGCCATTGCTCTACCTCACTTTCATTGATTTCAATCTAGGGTTTACATACAGCAACAACAGTTTTTAAAGATCATTTGCAAATCCAAAACACAGGATGAGGTGGCCGAGTGGTTAAGGCGATGGACTGCTAATCCATTGTGTTCTGCATGCATGGGTTTGAATCCCATCCTCATCGTGTAACAATTTAAATTCTGTGCTTTATTTTGGCACTGGAAGATTTTGACTTTCACAAACACTGGTAAAATTGCTGACTGCCACAGCGAGAGCACAGGACTTGGTATCTGAGTGGTGAAGTTGATGAACTGCATGTGTGGATTATAACACCAACCTCTTCACAAAACATTTGTTATTTCCTCTCTTACATGGCCCCACATGAAAATAGAATCCCTGCGCAATCCTAGAGCGACTAATAAGATTCAGGTATTGAAGAATAGCTTCACCAAGGGCAACCTCAATGGTGGGATTTGATCCGACACCTCAACACACTTAATCAAGCACTTGAGACCACTCGGCCTGACAAAACATTTGTTAAATGTCTCGATGGGATCGACACATGGCCCTGCCATTGCTCTACCTCACTTTCATTGATTTCAATCTGGGGTTTACATACAGCAACAACAGTTTTTTAAGACCATTTGCCACTTCAAAAAAACAGGATGAGGTGGCCGAGTGGTTAAGGTGATGGACTGCTAATCCATTGTGCTCTGCATGTCTTTGTTAGAATCCCATCCTCATCGTGTAACAATTAAAATTCTGTGCTTTATTTTGGCACTGGAAGATTTTGACTTTCACAAACACTCTGGAAAAATTGCTGACTGCCACAGCGAGAGCACAGGACTTGGTATCTGAGTGGTGAAGGCGATGAACTGCATGTGTGGATTATAACACCAACCTCTTCACAAAACATTTGTTATTTCCTCTCTTACATGGCCCCACATGAAAATAGAATCCCTGCACAATCCTCGAGCGACTAATAAGATTCAGGTATTGAACAATAGCTTCACCAAGGGCAACCTCAATGGTGGGATTTGAACCGACACCTCAACACACTTAATCAAGCACTTGAGACCACTCGGCCTGACAAAACATTTGTTAAATGTCTCGATGGGATCGACACATGGCCCTGCCATTGCTCTACCTCACTTTCATTGATTTCAATCTAGGGTTTACATACAGCAACAACAGTTTTTAAGATCATTTGCAAATCTTCAAAAACAGGATGAGGTGGCCGAGTGGTTAAGGCGATGGACTGCTAATCCATTGTGTTCTGCATGCATGGGTTTGAATCCCATCCTCATCGTGTAACAATTTAAATTCTGTGCTTTATTTTGGCACTGGAAGATTTTGACTTTCACAAACACTGGTAAAATTGCAGACTGCCACAGCGAGAGCACAGGACTTGGTATCTGAGTGGTGAAGGCGATGAACTGCATGTGTGGATTATAACACCAACCTCTTCACAAAACATTTGTTATTTCCTCTCTTACATGTCCCCACATGAAAATAGAATCCCTGCACAATCCTCGAGCGACTAATAAGATTCAGGTATTGAACAATAGCTTCACCAAGGGCAACCTCAATGGTGGGATTTGAACCGACACCTCAACACACTTAATCAAGCACTTGAGACCACTCGGCCTGACAAAACATTTGTTAAATGTCTCGATGGGATCGACACATGGCCCTGCCATTGCTCTACCTCACTTTCATTGATTTCAATCTAGGGTTTACATACAGCAACAACAGTTTTTTAAGATCATTTGCAAATCCAAAACACAGGATGAGGTGGCCGAGTGGTTAAGGCGATGGACTGCTAATCCATTGTGTTCTGCATGCATGGGTTTGAATCCCATCCTCATCGTGTAACAATTTAAATTCTGTGCTTTATTTTGGCACTGGAAGATTTTGACTTTCACAAACACTGGTAAAATTGCTGACTGCCACAGCGAGAGCACAGGACTTGGTATCTGAGTGGTGAAGGCGATGAACTGCATGTGTGGATTATAACACCAACCTCTTCACAAAACATTTGTTATTTCCTCTCTTACATGTCCCCACATGAAAATAGAATCCCTGCACAATCCTCGAGCGACTAATAAGATTCAGGTATTGAAGAATAGCTTCACCAAGGGCAACCTCAATGGTGGGATTTGAACCGACACCTCAACACACTTAATCAAGCACTTGAGACCACTCGGCCTGACAAAACATTTGTTAAATGTCTCGATGGGATCGACACATGGCCCTGCCATTGCTCTACCTCACTTTCATTGATTTCAATCTAGGGTTTACATACAGCAACAACAGTTTTTTAAGATCATTTGCAAATCCAAAACACAGGATGAGGTGGCCGAGTGGTTAAGGCGATGGACTGCTAATCCATTGTGTTCTGCATGCATGGGTTCGAATCCCATCCTCATCGTGTAACAATTTAAATTCTGTGCTTTATTTTGGCACTGGAAGATTTTGACTTTCACAAACACTGGTAAAATTGCTGACTGCCACAGCGAGAGCACAGGACTTGGTATCTGAGTGGTGAAGGCGATGAACTGCATGTGTGGATTATAACACCAACCTCTTCACAAAACATTTGTTATTTCCTCTCTTACATGGCCCCACATGAAAATAGAATCCCTGCACAATCCTCGAGCGACTAATAAGATTCAGGTATTGAAGAATAGCTTCACCAAGGGCAACCTCAATGGTGGGATTTGAACCGACACCTCAACACAGCACTTGAGACCACTCGGCCTGACAAAACATTTGTTAAATGTCTCGATGGGATCGACACATGGCCCTGCCATTGCTCTACCTCACTTTCATTGATTTCAATCTAGGGTTTACATACAGCAACAACAGTTTTTTAAGATCATTTGCAAATTCAAAAACAGGATGAGGTGGCCGAGTGGTTAAGGCGATGGACTGCTAATCCATTGTGTTCTGCATGCATGGGTTTGAATCCCATCCTCATCGTGTAACAATTTAAATTCTGTGCTTTATTTTGGCACTGGAAGATTTTGACTTTCACAAACACTGGTAAAATTGCAGACTGCCACAGCGAGAGCACAGGACTTGGTATCTGAGTGGTGAAGGCGATGAACTGCATGTGTGGATTATAACACCAACCTCTTCACAAAACATTTGTTATTTCCTCTCTTACATGTCCCCACATGAAAATAGAATCCCTGCACAATCCTCGAGCGACTAATAAGATTCAGGTATTGAACAATAGCTTCACCAAGGGCAACCTCAATGGTGGGATTTGAACCGACACCTCAACACACTTAATCAAGCACTTGAGACCACTCGGCCTGACAAAACATTTGTTAAATGTCTCGATGGGATCGACACATGGCCCTGCCATTGCTCTACCTCACTTTCATTGATTTCAATCTAGGGTTTACATACAGCAACAACAGTTTTTAAGATCATTTGCAAATCCAAAACACAGGATGAGGTGGCCGAGTGGTTAAGGCGATGGACTGCTAATCCATTGTGTTCTGCATGCATGGGTTTGAATCCCATCCTCATCGTGTAACAATTTAAATTCTGTGCTTTATTTTGGCACTGGAAGATTTTGACTTTCACAAACACTGGTAAAATTGCTGACTGCCACAGCGAGAGCACAGGACTTGGTATCTGAGTGGTGAAGGCGATGAACTGCATGTGTGGATTATAACACCAACCTCTTCACAAAACATTTGTTATTTCCTCTCTTACATGGCCCCACATGAAAATAGAATCCCTGCGCAATCCTAGAGCGACTAATAAGATTCAGGTATTGAACAATAGCTTCACCAAGGGCAACCTCAATGGTGGGATTTGAACCGACACCTCAACACACTTAATCAAGCACTTGAGACCACTCGGCCTGACAAAACATTTGTTAAATGTCTCGATGGGATCGACACATGGCCCTGCCATTGCTCTACCTCACTTTCATTGATTTCAATCTAGGGTTTACATACAGCAACAACAGTTTTTAAAGATCATTTGCAAATCCAAAACACAGGATGAGGTGGCCGAGTGGTTAAGGCGATGGACTGCTAATCCATTGTGTTCTGCATGCATGGGTTTGAATCCCATCCTCATCGTGTAACAATTTAAATTCTGTGCTTTATTTTGGCACTGGAAGATTTTGACTTTCACAAACACTGGTAAAATTGCAGACTGCCACAGCGAGAGCACAGGACTTGGTATCTGAGTGGTGAAGGCGATGAACTGCATGTGTGGATTATAACACCAACCTCTTCACAAAACATTTGTTATTTCCTCTCTTACATGTCCCCACATGAAAATAGAATCCCTGCACAATCCTCGAGCGACTAATAAGATTCAGGTATTGAACAATAGCTTCACCAAGGGCAACCTCAATGGTGGGATTTGAACCGACACCTCAACACACTTAATCAAGCACTTGAGACCACTCGGCCTGACAAAACATTTGTTAAATGTCTCGATGGGATCGACACATGGCCCTGCCATTGCTCTACCTCACTTTCATTGATTTCAATCTAGGGTTTACATACAGCAACAACAGTTTTTAAGATCATTTGCAAATCCAAAACACAGGATGAGGTGGCCGAGTGGTTAAGGCGATGGACTGCTAATCCATTGTGTTCTGCATGCATGGGTTTGAATCCCATCCTCATCGTGTAACAATTTAAATTCTGTGCTTTATTTTGGCACTGGAAGATTTTGACTTTCACAAACACTGGTAAAATTGCAGACTGCCACAGCGAGAGCACAGGACTTGGTATCTGAGTGGTGAAGGCGATGAACTGCATGTGTGGATTATAACACCAACCTCTTCACAAAACATTTGTTATTTCCTCTCTTACATGTCCCCACATGAAAATAGAATCCCTGCACAATCCTCGAGCGACTAATAAGATTCAGGTATTGAACAATAGCTTCACCAAGGGCAACCTCAATGGTGGGATTTGAACCGACACCTCAACACACTTAATCAAGCACTTGAGACCACTCGGCCTGACAAAACATTTGTTAAATGTCTCGATGGGATCGACACATGGCCCTGCCATTGCTCTACCTCACTTTCATTGATTTCAATCTAGGGTTTACATACAGCAACAACAGTTTTTAAAGATCATTTGCAAATCCAAAACACAGGATGAGGTGGCCGAGTGGTTAAGGCGATGGACTGCTAATCCATTGTGTTCTGCATGCATGGGTTTGAATCCCATCCTCATTGTGTAACAATTTAAATTCTGTGCTTTATTTTGGCACTGGAAGATTTTGACTTTCACAAACACTGGTAAAATTGCTGACTGCCACAGCGAGAGCACAGGACTTGGTATCTGAGTGGTGAAGGCGATGAACTGCATGTGTGGATTATAACACCAACCTCTTCACAAAACATTTGTTATTTCCTCTCTTACATGGCCCCACATGAAAATAGAATCCCTGCACAATCCTAGAGCGACTAATAAGATTCAGGTATTGAACAATAGCTTCACCAAGGGCAACCTCAATGGTGGGATTTGAACCGACACCTCAACACACTTAATCAAGCACTTGAGACCACTCGGCCTGACAAAACATTTGTTAAATGTCTCGATGGGATCGACACATGGCCCTGCCATTGCTCTACCTCACTTTCATTGATTTCAATCTAGGGTTTACATACAGCAACAACAGTTTTTAAGATCATTTGCAAATCCAAAACACAGGATGAGGTGGCCGAGTGGTTAAGGCGATGGACTGCTAATCCATTGTGTTCTGCATGCATGGGTTTGAATCCCATCCTCATCGTGTAACAATTTAAATTCTGTGCTTTATTTTGGCACTGGAAGATTTTGACTTTCACAAACACTGGTAAAATTGCAGACTGCCACAGCGAGAGCACAGGACTTGGTATCTGAGTGGTGAAGGCGATGAACTGCATGTGTGGATTATAACACCAACCTCTTCACAAAACATTTGTTATTTCCTCTCTTACATGGCCCCACATGAAAATAGAATCCCTGTGCAATCCTAGAGCGACTAATAAGATTCAGGTATTGAACAATAGCTTCACCAAGGGCAACCTCAATGGTGGGATTTTTTCCGACACCTCAACACACTTAATCAAGCACTTGAGACCACTCGGCCTGACAAACCATTTGTTAAATGTCTCGATGGGATCGACACATGGCCCTGCCATTGCTCTACCTCACTTTCATTGATTTCAATCTAGGGTTTACATACAGCAACAACAGTTTTTTAAGATCATTTGCAAATCCAAAACACAGGATGAGGTGGCCGAGTGGTTAAGGCGATGGACTGCTAATCCATTGTGTTCTGCATGCATGGGTTTGAATCCCATCCTCATCGTGTAACAATTTAAATTCTGTGCTTTATTTTGGCACTGGAAGATTTTGACTTTCACAAACACTGGTAAAATTGCAGACTGCCACAGCGAGAGCACAGGACTTGGTATCTGAGTGGTGAAGGCGATGAACTGCATGTGTGGATTATAACACCAACCTCTTCACAAAACATTTGTTATTTCCTCTCTTACATGTCCCCACATGAAAATAGAATCCCTGCACAATCCTCGAGCGACTAATAAGATTCAGGTATTGAACAATAGCTTCACCAAGGGCAACCTCAATGGTGGGATTTGAACCGACACCTCAACACACTTAATCAAGCACTTGAGACCACTCGGCCTGACAAAACATTTGTTAAATGTCTCGATGGGATCGACACATGGCCCTGCCATTGCTCTACCTCACTTTCATTGATTTCAATCTAGGGTTTACATACAGCAACAACAGTTTTTTAAGATCATTTGCAAATCCAAAACACAGGATGAGGTGGCCGAGTGGTTAAGGCGATGGACTGCTAATCCATTGTGTTCTGCATGCATGGGTTTGAATCCCATCCTCATCGTGTAACAATTTAAATTCTGTGCTTTATTTTGGCACTGGAAGATTTTGACTTTCACAAACACTGGTAAAATTGCTGACTGCCACAGCGAGAGCACAGGACTTGGTATCTGAGTGGTGAAGGCGATGAACTGCATGTGTGGATTATAACACCAACCTCTTCACAAAACATTTGTTATTTCCTCTCTTACATGTCCCCACATGAAAATAGAATCCCTGCACAATCCTCGAGCGACTAATAAGATTCAGGTATTGAACAATAGCTTCACCAAGGGCAACCTCAATGGTGGGATTTGAACCGACACCTCAACACACTTAATCAAGCACTTGAGACCACTCGGCCTGACAAAACATTTGTTAAATGTCTCGATGGGATCGACACATGGCCCTGCCATTGCTCTACCTCACTTTCATTGATTTCAATCTAGGGTTTACATACAGCAACAACAGTTTTTAAGATCATTTGCAAATCCAAAACACAGGATGAGGTGGCCGAGTGGTTAAGGCGATGGACTGCTAATCCATTGTGTTCTGCATGCATGGGTTTGAATCCCATCCTCATCGTGTAACAATTTAAATTCTGTGCTTTATTTTGGCACTGGAAGATTTTGACTTTCACAAACACTGGTAAAATTGCAGACTGCCACAGCGAGAGCACAGGACTTGGTATCTGAGTGGTGAAGGCGATGAACTGCATGTGTGGATTATAACACCAACCTCTTCACAAAACATTTGTTATTTCCTCTCTTACATGTCCCCACATGAAAATAGAATCCCTGCACAATCCTCGAGCGACTAATAAGATTCAGGTATTGAACAATAGCTTCACCAAGGGCAACCTCAATGGTGGGATTTGAACCGACACCTCAACACACTTAATCAAGCACTTGAGACCACTCGGCCTGACAAAACATTTGTTAAATGTCTCGATGGGATCGACACATGGCCCTGCCATTGCTCTACCTCACTTTCATTGATTTCAATCTAGGGTTTACATACAGCAACAACAGTTTTTAAGATCATTTGCAAATCCAAAACACAGGATGAGGTGGCCGAGTGGTTAAGGCGATGGACTGCTAATCCATTGTGTTCTGCATGCATGGGTTTGAATCCCATCCTCATCGTGTAACAATTTAAATTCTGTGCTTTATTTTGGCACTGGAAGATTTTGACTTTCACAAACACTGGTAAAATTGCTGACTGCCACAGCGAGAGCACAGGACTTGGTATCTGAGTGGTGAAGGCGATGAACTGCATGTGTGGATTATAACACCAACCTCTTCACAAAACATTTGTTATTTCCTCTCTTACATGGCCCCACATGAAAATAGAATCCCTGCACAATCCTAGAGCGACTAATAAGATTCAGGTATTGAACAATAGCTTCACCAAGGGCAACCTCAATGGTGGGATTTGAACCGACACCTCAACACACTTAATCAAGCACTTGAGACCACTCGGCCTGACAAAACATTTGTTAAATGTCTCGATGGGATCGACACATGGCCCTGCCATTGCTCTACCTCACTTTCATTGATTTCAATCTAGGGTTTACATACAGCAACAACAGTTTTTAAGATCATTTGCAAATCCAAAACACAGGATGAGGTGGCCGAGTGGTTAAGGCGATGGACTGCTAATCCATTGTGTTCTGCATGCATGGGTTTGAATCCCATCCTCATCGTGTAACAATTTAAATTCTGTGCTTTATTTTGGCACTGGAAGATTTTGACTTTCACAAACACTGGTAAAATTGCAGACTGCCACAGCGAGAGCACAGGACTTGGTATCTGAGTGGTGAAGGCGATGAACTGCATGTGTGGATTATAACACCAACCTCTTCACAAAACATTTGTTATTTCCTCTCTTACATGTCCCCACATGAAAATAGAATCCCTGCACAATCCTCGAGCGACTAATAAGATTCAGGTATTGAACAATAGCTTCACCAAGGGCAACCTCAATGGTGGGATTTGAACCGACACCTCAACACACTTAATCAAGCACTTGAGACCACTCGGCCTGACAAAACATTTGTTAAATGTCTCGATGGGATCGACACATGGCCCTGCCATTGCTCTACCTCACTTTCATTGATTTCAATCTAGGGTTTACATACAGCAACAACAGTTTTTAAGATCATTTGCAAATCCAAAACACAGGATGAGGTGGCCGAGTGGTTAAGGCGATGGACTGCTAATCCATTGTGTTCTGCATGCATGGGTTTGAATCCCATCCTCATCGTGTAACAATTTAAATTCTGTGCTTTATTTTGGCACTGGAAGATTTTGACTTTCACAAACACTGGTAAAATTGCTGACTGCCACAGCGAGAGCACAGGACTTGGTATCTGAGTGGTGAAGGCGATGAACTGCATGTGTGGATTATAACACCAACCTCTTCACAAAACATTTGTTATTTCCTCTCTTACATGTCCCCACATGAAAATAGAATCCCTGCGCAATCCTAGAGCGACTAATAAGATTCAGGTATTGAACAATAGCTTCACCAAGGGCAACCTCAATGGTGGGATTTGAACCGACACCTCAACACACTTAATCAAGCACTTGAGACCACTCGGCCTGACAAAACATTTGTTAAATGTCTCGATGGGATCGACACATGGCCCTGCCATTGCTCTACCTCACTTTCATTGATTTCAATCTAGGGTTTACATACAGCAACAACAGTTTTTTAAGATCATTTGCAAATCCAAAACACAGGATGAGGTGGCCGAGTGGTTAAGGCGATGGACTGCTAATCCATTGTGTTCTGCATGCATGGGTTTGAATCCCATCCTCATCGTGTAACAATTTAAATTCTGTGCTTTATTTTGGCACTGGAAGATTTTGACTTTCACAAACACTGGTAAAATTGCTGACTGCCACAGCGAGAGCACAGGACTTGGTATCTGAGTGGTGAAGGCGATGAACTGCATGTGTGGATTATAACACCAACCTCTTCACAAAACATTTGTTATTTCCTCTCTTACATGGCCCCACATGAAAATAGAATCCCTGCACAATCCTAGAGCGACTAATAAGATTCAGGTATTGAACAATAGCTTCACCAAGGGCAACCTCAATGGTGGGATTTGAACCGACACCTCAACACACTTAATCAAGCACTTGAGACCACTCGGCCTGACAAAACATTTGTTAAATGTCTCGATGGGATCGACACATGGCCCTGCCATTGCTCTACCTCACTTTCATTGATTTCAATCTAGGGTTTACATACAGCAACAACAGTTTTTAAAGATCATTTGCAAATCCAAAACACAGGATGAGGTGGCCGAGTGGTTAAGGCGATGGACTGCTAATCCATTGTGTTCTGCATGCATGGGTTTGAATCCCATCCTCATCGTGTAACAATTTAAATTCTGTGCTTTATTTTGGCACTGGAAGATTTTGACTTTCACAAACACTGGTAAAATTGCTGACTGCCACAGCGAGAGCACAGGACTTGGTATCTGAGTGGTGAAGGCGATGAACTGCATGTGTGGATTATAACACCAACCTCTTCACAAAACATTTGTTATTTCCTCTCTTACATGGCCCCACATGAAAATAGAATCCCTGCACAATCCTAGAGCGACTAATAAGATTCAGGTATTGAACAATAGCTTCACCAAGGGCAACCTCAATGGTGGGATTTGAACCGACACCTCAACACACTTAATCAAGCACTTGAGACCACTCGGCCTGACAAAACATTTGTTAAATGTCTCGATGGGATCGACACATGGCCCTGCCATTGCTCTACCTCACTTTCATTGATTTCAATCTAGGGTTTACATACAGCAACAACAGTTTTTAAAGATCATTTGCAAATCCAAAACACAGGATGAGGTGGCCGAGTGGTTAAGGCGATGGACTGCTAATCCATTGTGTTCTGCATGCATGGGTTTGAATCCCATCCTCATCGTGTAACAATTTAAATTCTGTGCTTTATTTTGGCACTGGAAGATTTTGACTTTCACAAACACTGGTAAAATTGCAGACTGCCACAGCGAGAGCACAGGACTTGGTATCTGAGTGGTGAAGGCGATGAACTGCATGTGTGGATTATAACACCAACCTCTTCACAAAACATTTGTTATTTCCTCTCTTACATGTCCCCACATGAAAATAGAATCCCTGCGCAATCCTAGAGCGACTAATAAGATTCAGGTATTGAACAATAGCTTCACCAAGGGCAACCTCAATGGTGGGATTTGAACCGACACCTCAACACACTTAATCAAGCACTTGAGACCACTCGGCCTGACAAAACATTTGTTAAATGTCTCGATGGGATCGACACATGGCCCTGCCATTGCTCTACCTCACTTTCATTGATTTCAATCTAGGGTTTACATACAGCAACAACAGTTTTTAAGATCATTTGCAAATCCAAAACACAGGATGAGGTGGCCGAGTGGTTAAGGCGATGGACTGCTAATCCATTGTGTTCTGCATGCATGGGTTTGAATCCCATCCTCATCGTGTAACAATTTAAATTCTGTGCTTTATTTTGGCACTGGAAGATTTTGACTTTCACAAACACTGGTAAAATTGCTGACTGCCACAGCGAGAGCACAGGACTTGGTATCTGAGTGGTGAAGGCGATGAACTGCATGTGTGGATTATAACACCAACCTCTTCACAAAACATTTGTTATTTCCTCTCTTACATGTCCCCACATGAAAATAGAATCCCTGCACAATCCTCGAGCGACTAATAAGATTCAGGTATTGAACAATAGCTTCACCAAGGGCAACCTCAATGGTGGGATTTGAACCGACACCTCAACACACTTAATCAAGCACTTGAGACCACTCGGCCTGACAAAACATTTGTTAAATGTCTCGATGGGATCGACACATGGCCCTGCCATTGCTCTACCTCACTTTCATTGATTTCAATCTAGGGTTTACATACAGCAACAACAGTTTTTAAGATCATTTGCAAATCCAAAACACAGGATGAGGTGGCCGAGTGGTTAAGGCGATGGACTGCTAATCCATTGTGTTCTGCATGCATGGGTTTGAATCCCATCCTCATCGTGTAACAATTTAAATTCTGTGCTTTATTTTGGCACTGGAAGATTTTGACTTTCACAAACACTGGTAAAATTGCAGACTGCCACAGCGAGAGCACAGGACTTGGTATCTGAGTGGTGAAGGCGATGAACTGCATGTGTGGATTATAACACCAACCTCTTCACAAAACATTTGTTATTTCCTCTCTTACATGTCCCCACATGAAAATAGAATCCCTGCACAATCCTCGAGCGACTAATAAGATTCAGGTATTGAACAATAGCTTCACCAAGGGCAACCTCAATGGTGGGATTTGAACCGACACCTCAACACACTTAATCAAGCACTTGAGACCACTCGGCCTGACAAAACATTTGTTAAATGTCTCGATGGGATCGACACATGGCCCTGCCATTGCTCTACCTCACTTTCATTGATTTCAATCTAGGGTTTACATACAGCAACAACAGTTTTTAAGATCATTTGCAAATTCAAAACACAGGATGAGGTGGCCGAGTGGTTAAGGCGATGGACTGCTAATCCATTGTGTTCTGCATGCATGGGTTTGAATCCCATCCTCATCGTGTAACAATTTAAATTCTGTGCTTTATTTTGGCACTGGAAGATTTTGACTTTCACAAACACTGGTAAAATTGCTGACTGCCACAGCGAGAGCACAGGACTTGGTATCTGAGTGGTGAAGGCGATGAACTGCATGTGTGGATTATAACACCAACCTCTTCACAAAACATTTGTTATTTCCTCTCTTACATGGCCCCACATGAAAATAGAATCCCTGCGCAATCCTAGAGCGACTAATAAGATTCAGGTATTGAACAATAGCTTCACCAAGGGCAACCTCAATGGTGGGATTTGAACCGACACCTCAACACACTTAATCAAGCACTTGAGACCACTCGGCCTGACAAAACATTTGTTAAATGTCTCGATGGGATACACATGGCCCTGCCATTGCTCTACCTCACTTTCATTGATTTCAATCTAGGGTTTACATACAGCAACAACAGTTTTTAAAGATCATTTGCAAATCCAAAACACAGGATGAGGTGGCCGAGTGGTTAAGGCGATGGACTGCTAATCCATTGTGTTCTGCATGCATGGGTTTGAATCCCATCCTCATCGTGTAACAATTTAAATTCTGTGCTTTATTTTGGCACTGGAAGATTTTGACTTTCACAAACACTGGTAAAATTGCTGACTGCCACAGCGAGAGCACAGGACTTGGTATCTGAGTGGTGAAGGCGATGAACTGCATGTGTGGATTATAACACCAACCTCTTCACAAAACATTTGTTATTTCCTCTCTTACATGTCCCCACATGAAAATAGAATCCCTGCACAATCCTCGAGCGACTAATAAGATTCAGGTATTGAACAATAGCTTCACCAAGGGCAACCTCAATGGTGGGATTTGAACCGACACCTCAACACACTAATCAAGCACTTGAGACCACTCGGCCTGACAAAACATTTGTTAAATGTCTCGATGGGATCGACACATGGCCCTGCCATTGCTCTACCTCACTTTCATTGATTTCAATCTAGGGTTTACATACAGCAACAACAGTTTTTTAAGATCATTTGCAAATCCAAAACACAGGATGAGGTGGCCGAGTGGTTAAGGCGATGGACTGCTAATCCATTGTGTTCTGCATGCATGGGTTTGAATCCCATCCTCATCGTGTAACAATTTAAATTCTGTGCTTTATTTTGGCACTGGAAGATTTTGACTTTCACAAACACTGGTAAAATTGCAGACTGCCACAGCGAGAGCACAGGACTTGGTATCTGAGTGGTGAAGGCGATGAACTGCATGTGTGGATTATAACACCAACCTCTTCACAAAACATTTGTTATTTCCTCTCTTACATGTCCCCACATGAAAATAGAATCCCTGCACAATCCTCGAGCGACTAATAAGATTCAGGTATTGAACAATAGCTTCACCAAGGGCAACCTCAATGGTGGGATTTGAACCGACACCTCAACACACTTAATCAAGCACTTGAGACCACTCGGCCTGACAAAACATTTGTTAAATGTCTCGATGGGATCGACACATGGCCCTGCCATTGCTCTACCTCACTTTCATTGATTTCAATCTAGGGTTTACATACAGCAACAACAGTTTTTTAAGATCATTTGCAAATCCAAAACACAGGATGAGGTGGCCGAGTGGTTAAGGCGATGGACTGCTAATCCATTGTGTTCTGCATGCATGGGTTTGAATCCCATCCTCATCGTGTAACAATTTAAATTCTGTGCTTTATTTTGGCACTGGAAGATTTTGACTTTCACAAACACTGGTAAAATTGCTGACTGCCACAGCGAGAGCACAGGACTTGGTATCTGAGTGGTGAAGGCGATGAACTGCATGTGTGGATTATAACACCAACCTCTTCACAAAACATTTGTTATTTCCTCTCTTACATGTCCCCACATGAAAATAGAATCCCTGCGCAATCCTAGAGCGACTAATAAGATTCAGGTATTGAACAATAGCTTCACCAAGGGCAACCTCAATGGTGGGATTTGAACCGACACCTCAACACACTTAATCAAGCACTTGAGACCACTCGGCCTGACAAAACATTTGTTAAATGTCTCGATGGGATCGACACATGGCCCTGCCATTGCTCTACCTCACTTTCATTGATTTCAATCTAGGGTTTACATACAGCAACAACAGTTTTTAAGATCATTTGCAAATCCAAAACACAGGATGAGGTGGCCGAGTGGTTAAGGCGATGGACTGCTAATCCATTGTGTTCTGCATGCATGGGTTTGAATCCCATCCTCATCGTGTAACAATTTAAATTCTGTGCTTTATTTTGGCACTGGAAGATTTTGACTTTCACAAACACTGGTAAAATTGCTGACTGCCACAGCGAGAGCACAGGACTTGGTATCTGAGTGGTGAAGGCGATGAACTGCATGTGTGGATTATAACACCAACCTCTTCACAAAACATTTGTTATTTCCTCTCTTACATGGCCCCACATGAAAATAGAATCCCTGCACAATCCTCGAGCGACTAATAAGATTCAGGTATTGAAGAATAGCTTCACCAAGGGCAACCTCAATGGTGGGATTTGAACCGACACCTCAACACACTTAATCAAGCACTTGAGACCACTCGGCCTGACAAAACATTTGTTAAATGTCTCGATGGGATCGACACATGGCCCTGCCATTGCTCTACCTCACTTTCATTGATTTCAATCTAGGGTTTACATACAGCAACAACAGTTTTTTAAGATCATTTGCAAATCCAAAACACAGGATGAGGTGGCCGAGTGGTTAAGGCGATGGACTGCTAATCCATTGTGTTCTGCATGCATGGGTTTGAATCCCATCCTCATCGTGTAACAATTTAAATTCTGTGCTTTATTTTGGCACTGGAAGATTTTGACTTTCACAAACACTGGTAAAATTGCTGACTGCCACAGCGAGAGCACAGGACTTGGTATCTGAGTGGTGAAGGCGATGAACTGCATGTGTGGATTATAACACCAACCTCTTCACAAAACATTTGTTATTTCCTCTCTTACATGGCCCCACATGAAAATAGAATCCCTGCACAATCCTAGAGCGACTAATAAGATTCAGGTATTGAACAATAGCTTCACCAAGGGCAACCTCAATGGTGGGATTTGAACCGACACCTCAACACACTTAATCAAGCACTTGAGACCACTCGGCCTGACAAAACATTTGTTAAATGTCTCGATGGGATCGACACATGGCCCTGCCATTGCTCTACCTCACTTTCATTGATTTCAATCTAGGGTTTACATACAGCAACAACAGTTTTTAAAGATCATTTGCAAATTCAAAATACAGGATGAGGTGGCCGAGTGGTTAAGGCGATGGACTGCTAATCCATTGTGTTCTGCATGCATGGGTTCGAATCCCATCCTCATCGTGTAACAATTTAAATTCTCTGCTTTATTTTGGCACTGGAAGATTTTGACTTTCACAAACACTGGTAAAATTGCAGACTGCCACAGCGAGAGCACAGGACTTGGTATCTGAGTGGTGAAGGCGATGAACTGCATGTGTGGATTATAACACCAACCTCTTCACAAAACATTTGTTATTTCCTCTCTTACATGTCCCCACATGAAAATAGAATCCCTGCACAATCCTCGAGCGACTAATAAGATTCAGGTATTGAACAATAGCTTCACCAAGGGCAACCTCAATGGTGGGATTTGAACCGACACCTCAACACACTTAATCAAGCACTTGAGACCACTCGGCCTGACAAAACATTTGTTAAATGTCTCGATGGGATCGACACATGGCCCTGCCATTGCTCTACCTCACTTTCATTGATTTCAATCTAGGGTTTACATACAGCAACAACAGTTTTTAAGATCATTTGCAAATCCAAAACACAGGATGAGGTGGCCGAGTGGTTAAGGCGATGGACTGCTAATCCATTGTGTTCTGCATGCATGGGTTTGAATCCCATCCTCATCGTGTAACAATTTAAATTCTGTGCTTTATTTTGGCACTGGAAGATTTTGACTTTCACAAACACTGGTAAAATTGCTGACTGCCACAGCGAGAGCACAGGACTTGGTATCTGAGTGGTGAAGGCGATGAACTGCATGTGTGGATTATAACACCAACCTCTTCACAAAACATTTGTTATTTCCTCTCTTACATGGCCCCACATGAAAATAGAATCCCTGCACAATCCTAGAGCGACTAATAAGATTCAGGTATTGAACAATAGCTTCACCAAGGGCAACCTCAATGGTGGGATTTGAACCGACACCTCAACACACTTAATCAAGCACTTGAGACCACTCGGCCTGACAAAACATTTGTTAAATGTCTCGATGGGATCGACACATGGCCCTGCCATTGCTCTACCTCACTTTCATTGATTTCAATCTAGGGTTTACATACAGCAACAACAGTTTTTTAAGATCATTTGCAAATCCAAAACACAGGATGAGGTGGCCGAGTGGTTAAGGCGATGGACTGCTAATCCATTGTGTTCTGCATGCATGGGTTTGAATCCCATCCTCATCGTGTAACAATTTAAATTCTGTGCTTTATTTTGGCACTGGAAGATTTTGACTTTCACAAACACTGGTAAAATTGCAGACTGCCACAGCGAGAGCACAGGACTTGGTATCTGAGTGGTGAAGGCGATGAACTGCATGTGTGGATTATAACACCAACCTCTTCACAAAACATTTGTTATTTCCTCTCTTACATGTCCCCACATGAAAATAGAATCCCTGCACAATCCTCGAGCGACTAATAAGATTCAGGTATTGAACAATAGCTTCACCAAGGGCAACCTCAATGGTGGGATTTGAACCGACACCTCAACACACTTAATCAAGCACTTGAGACCACTCGGCCTGACAAAACATTTGTTAAATGTCTCGATGGGATCGACACATGGCCCTGCCATTGCTCTACCTCACTTTCATTGATTTCAATCTAGGGTTTACATACAGCAACAACAGTTTTTTAAGATCATTTGCAAATCCAAAACACAGGATGAGGTGGCCGAGTGGTTAAGGCGATGGACTGCTAATCCATTGTGTTCTGCATGCATGGGTTTGAATCCCATCCTCATCGTGTAACAATTTAAATTCTGTGCTTTATTTTGGCACTGGAAGATTTTGACTTTCACAAACACTGGTAAAATTGCAGACTGCCACAGCGAGAGCACAGGACTTGGTATCTGAGTGGTGAAGGCGATGAACTGCATGTGTGGATTATAACACCAACCTCTTCACAAAACATTTGTTATTTCCTCTCTTACATGTCCCCACATGAAAATAGAATCCCTGCACAATCCTCGAGAGCGACTAATAAGATTCAGGTATTGAACAATAGCTTCACCAAGGGCAACCTCAATGGTGGGATTTGAACCGACACCTCAACACACTAATCAAGCACTTGAGACCACTCGGCCTGACAAAACATTTGTTAAATGTCTCGATGGGATCGACACATGGCCCTGCCATTGCTCTACCTCACTTTCATTGATTTCAATCTAGGGTTTACATACAGCAACAACAGTTTTTAAGATCATTTGCAAATCCAAAACACAGGATGAGGTGGCCGAGTGGTTAAGGCGATGGACTGCTAATCCATTGTGTTCTGCATGCATGGGTTTGAATCCCATCCTCATCGTGTAACAATTTAAATTCTGTGCTTTATTTTGGCACTGGAAGATTTTGACTTTCACAAACACTGGTAAAATTGCTGACTGCCACAGCGAGAGCACAGGACTTGGTATCTGAGTGGTGAAGGCGATGAACTGCATGTGTGGATTATAACACCAACCTCTTCACAAAACATTTGTTATTTCCTCTCTTACATGTCCCCACATGAAAATAGAATCCCTGCGCAATCCTAGAGCGACTAATAAGATTCAGGTATTGAACAATAGCTTCACCAAGGGCAACCTCAATGGTGGGATTTGAACCGACACCTCAACACACTTAATCAAGCACTTGAGACCACTCGGCCTGACAAAACATTTGTTAAATGTCTCGATGGGATCGACACATGGCCCTGCCATTGCTCTACCTCACTTTCATTGATTTCAATCTAGGGTTTACATACAGCAACAACAGTTTTTAAGATCATTTGCAAATCCAAAACACAGGATGAGGTGGCCGAGTGGTTAAGGCGATGGACTGCTAATCCATTGTGTTCTGCATGCATGGGTTTGAATCCCATCCTCATCGTGTAACAATTTAAATTCTGTGCTTTATTTTGGCACTGGAAGATTTTGACTTTCACAAACACTGGTAAAATTGCAGACTGCCACAGCGAGAGCACAGGACTTGGTATCTGAGTGGTGAAGGCGATGAACTGCATGTGTGGATTATAACACCAACCTCTTCACAAAACATTTGTTATTTCCTCTCTTACATGTCCCCACATGAAAATAGAATCCCTGCACAATCCTCGAGCGACTAATAAGATTCAGGTATTGAACAATAGCTTCACCAAGGGCAACCTCAATGGTGGGATTTGAACCGACACCTCAACACACTTAATCAAGCACTTGAGACCACTCGGCCTGACAAAACATTTGTTAAATGTCTCGATGGGATCGACACATGGCCCTGCCATTGCTCTACCTCACTTTCATTGATTTCAATCTAGGGTTTACATACAGCAACAACAGTTTTTAAAGATCATTTGCAAATCCAAAACACAGGATGAGGTGGCCGAGTGGTTAAGGCGATGGACTGCTAATCCATTGTGTTCTGCATGCATGGGTTTGAATCCCATCCTCATCGTGTAACAATTTAAATTCTGTGTTTTATTTTGGCACTGGAAGATTTTGACTTTCACAAACACTGGTAAAATTGCTGACTGCCACAGCGAGAGCACAGGACTTGGTATCTGAGTGGTGAAGGCGATGAACTGCATGTGTGGATTATAACACCAACCTCTTCACAAAACATTTGTTATTTCCTCTCTTACATGTCCCCACATGAAAATAGAATCCCTGCACAATCCTCGAGCGACTAATAAGATTCAGGTATTGAACAATAGCTTCACCAAGGGTAACCTCAATGGTGGGATTTTTTCCGACACCTCAACACACTTAATCAAGCACTTGAGACCACTCGGCCTGACAAACCATTTGTTAAATGTCTCGATGGGATCGACACATGGCCCTGCCATTGCTCTACCTCACTTTCATTGATTTCAATCTAGGGTTTACATACAGCAACAGCAGTTTTTAAAGATCATTTGCAAATCCAAAACACAGGATGAGGTGGCCGAGTGGTTAAGGCGATGGACTGCTAATCCATTGTGTTCTGCATGCATGGGTTTGAATCCCATCCTCATCGTGTAACAATTTAAATTCTGTGCTTTATTTTGGCACTGGAAGATTTTGACTTTCACAAACACTGGTAAAATTGCTGACTGCCACAGCGAGAGCACAGGACTTGGTATCTGAGTGGTGAAGGCGATGAACTGCATGTGTGGATTATAACACCAACCTCTTCACAAAACATTTGTTATTTCCTCTCTTACATGGCCCCACATGAAAATAGAATCCCTGCACAATCCTAGAGCGACTAATAAGATTCAGGTATTGAAGAATAGCTTCACCAAGGGCAACCTCAATGGTGGGATTTGAACCGACACCTCAACACACTTAATCAAGCACTTGAGACCACTCGGCCTGACAAAACATTTGTTAAATGTCTCGATGGGATCGACACATGGCCCTGCCATTGCTCTACCTCACTTTCATTGATTTCAATATAGGGTTTACATACAGCAACAACAGTTTTTAAAGATCATTTGCAAATCCAAAACACAGGATGAGGTGGCTGAGTGGTTAAGGCGATGGACTGCTAATCCATTGTGTTCTGCATGCATGGGTTTGAATCTCATCTTCTAACAATTTAAATTCTGTGCTTTATTTTGGCAGTGGAAGATTTTGACTTTCACAAACACTGGTAAAATTGCAGACTGCCACAGCGAGAGCACAGGACTTGGTATCTGAGTGGTGAAGGCGATGAACTGCATGTGTGGATTATAACACCAACCTCTTCACAAAACATTTGTTATTTCCTCTCTTACATGTCCCCACATGAAAATAGAATCCCTGCACAATCCTCGAGCGACTAATAAGATTCAGGTATTGAACAATAGCTTCACCAAGGGCAACCTCAATGGTGGGATTTGAACCGACACCTCAACACACTTAATCAAGCACTTGAGACCACTCGGCCTGACAAAACATTTGTTAAATGTCTCGATGGGATCGACACATGGCCCTGCCATTGCTCTACCTCACTTTCATTGATTTCAATCTAGGGTTTACATACAGCAACAACAGTTTTTTAAGATCATTTGCAAATCCAAAAAACAGGATGAGGTGGCTGAGTGGTAAGGCCATGGACTGCTAATCCATTGTGTTCTGCATGCATGGGTTTGAATCCCATCCTTATCTTGTAACAATTTAAATTCTGTGCTTTAGTTTGGCACTGGAAGATTTTGACTTTCACAAACACTGGTAAAATTGCTGACTGCCACAGCGAGAGCACAGGACTTGGTATCTGAGTGGTGAAGGCGATGAACTGCATGTGTGGATTATAACACCAACCTCTTCACAAAACATTTGTTATTTCCTCTCTTACATGGCCCCACATGAAAATAGAATCCCTGCGCAATCCTAGAGCGACTAATAAGATTCAGGTATTGAACAATAGCTTCACCAAGGGCAACCTCAATGGTGGGATTTGAACCGACACCTCAACACACTTAATCAAGCACTTGAGACCACTCGGCCTGACAAAACATTTGTTAAATGTCTCGATGGGATCGACACATGGCCCTGCCATTGCTCTACCTCACTTTCATTGATTTCAATCTAGGGTTTACATAGAGGCAACAACAGTTTTTTAAGATCATTTGCAAATCCAAAAAACAGGATGAGGTGGCCGAGTGGTTAAGGCGATGGACTGCTAATCCATTGTGTTCTGCATGCATGGGTTCGAATCCCATCCTCATCGTGTAACAATTTAAATTCTGTGCTTTATTTTGGCACTGGAAGATTTTGACTTTCACAAACACTGGTAAAATTGCAGACTGCCACAGCGAGAGCACAGGACTTGGTATCTGAGTGGTGAAGGCGATGAACTGCATGTGTGGATTATAACACCAACCTCTTCACAAAACATTTGTTATTTCCTCTCTTACATGTCCCCACATGAAAATAGAATCCCTGCACAATCCTCGAGCGACTAATAAGATTCAGGTATTGAACAATAGCTTCACCAAGGGCAACCTCAATGGTGGGATTTGAACCGACACCTCAACACACTTAATCAAGCACTTGAGACCACTCGGCCTGACAAAACATTTGTTAAATGTCTCGATGGGATCGGGATCGCACATGGCCCTGCCATTGCTCTACCTCACTTTCATTGATTTCAATCTAGGGTTTACATACAGCAACAACAGTTTTTTAAGATCATTTGCAAATCCAAAACACAGGATGAGGTGGCCGAGTGGTTAAGGCGATGGACTGCTAATCCATTGTGTTCTGCATGCATGGGTTTGAATCCCATCCTCATCGTGTAACAATTTAAATTCTGTGCTTTATTTTGGCACTGGAAGATTTTGACTTTCACAAACACTGGTAAAATTGCAGACTGCCACAGCGAGAGCACAGGACTTGGTATCTGAGTGGTGAAGGCGATGAACTGCATGTGTGGATTATAACACCAACCTCTTCACAAAACATTTGTTATTTCCTCTCTTACATGTCCCCACATGAAAATAGAATCCCTGCACAATCCTCGAGCGACTAATAAGATTCAGGTATTGAACAATAGCTTCACCAAGGGCAACCTCAATGGTGGGATTTGAACCGACACCTCAACACACTTAATCAAGCACTTGAGACCACTCGGCCTGACAAAACATTTGTTAAATGTCTCGATGGGATCGACACATGGCCCTGCCATTGCTCTACCTCACTTTCATTGATTTCAATCTAGGGTTTACATACAGCAACAACAGTTTTTAAGATCATTTGCAAATCCAAAACACAGGATGAGGTGGCCGAGTGGTTAAGGCGATGGACTGCTAATCCATTGTGTTCTGCATGCATGGGTTTGAATCCCATCCTCATCGTGTAACAATTTAAATTCTGTGCTTTATTTTGGCACTGGAAGATTTTGACTTTCACAAACACTGGTAAAATTGCTGACTGCCACAGCGAGAGCACAGGACTTGGTATCTGAGTGGTGAAGGCGATGAACTGCATGTGTGGATTATAACACCAACCTCTTCACAAAACATTTGTTATTTCCTCTCTTACATGTCCCCACATGAAAATAGAATCCCTGCACAATCCTCGAGCGACTAATAAGATTCAGGTTGAACAATAGCTTCACCAAGGGCAACCTCAATGGTGGGATTTGAACCGACACCTCAACACACTTAATCAAGCACTTGAGACCACTCGGCCTGACAAAACATTTGTTAAATGTCTCGATGGGATCGACACATGGCCCTGCCATTGCTCTACCTCACTTTCATTGATTTCAATCTAGGGTTTACATACAGCAACAACAGTTTTTAAAGATCATTTGCAAATCCAAAACACAGGATGAGGTGGCCGAGTGGTTAAGGCGATGGACTGCTAATCCATTGTGTTCTGCATGCATGGGTTTGAATCCCATCCTCATCGTGTAACAATTTAAATTCTGTGCTTTATTTTGGCACTGGAAGATTTTGACTTTCACAAACACTGGTAAAATTGCTGACTGCCACAGCGAGAGCACAGGACTTGGTATCTGAGTGGTGAAGGCGATGAACTGCATGTGTGGATTATAACACCAACCTCTTCACAAAACATTTGTTATTTCCTCTCTTACATGGCCCCACATGAAAATAGAATCCCTGCACAATCCTCGAGCGACTAATAAGATTCAGGTATTGAAGAATAGCTTCACCAAGGGCAACCTCAATGGTGGGATTTGAACCGACACCTCAACACACTTAATCAAGCACTTGAGACCACTCGGCCTGACAAACCATTTGTTAAATGTCTCGATGGGATCGACACATGGCCCTGCCATTGCTCTACCTCACTTTCATTGATTTCAATCTAGGGTTTACATACAGCAACAGCAGTTTTTAAAGATCATTTGCAAATTCAAAACACAGGATGAGGTGGCCGAGTGGTTAAGGCGATGGACTGCTAATCCATTGTGTTCTGCATGCATGGGTTTGAATCCCATCCTCATCGTGTAACAATTTAAATTCTGTGCTTTATTTTGGCACTGGAAGATTTTGACTTTCACAAACACTGGTAAAATTGCAGACTGCCACAGCGAGAGCACAGGACTTGGTATCTGAGTGGTGAAGTGAAACTGCATGTGTGGATTATAACACCAACCTCTTCACAAAACATTTGTTATTTCCTCTCTTACATGTCCCCACATGAAAATAGAATCCCTGCACAATCCTCGAGCGACTAATAAGATTCAGGTATTGAACAATAGCTTCACCAAGGGCAACCTCAATGGTGGGATTTGAACCGACACCTCAACACACTTAATCAAGCACTTGAGACCACTCGGCCTGACAAAACATTTGTTAAATGTCTCGATGGGATCGACACATGGCCCTGCCATTGCTCTACCTCACTTTCATTGATTTCAATCTAGGGTTTACATACAGCAACAACAGTTTTTTAAGATCATTTGCAAATCCAAAACACAGGATGAGGTGGCCGAGTGGTTAAGGCGATGGACTGCTAATCCATTGTGTTCTGCATGCATGGGTTTGAATCCCATCCTCATCGTGTAACAATTTAAATTCTGTGCTTTATTTTGGCACTGGAAGATTTTGACTTTCACAAACACTGGTAAAATTGCTGACTGCCACAGCGAGAGCACAGGACTTGGTATCTGAGTGGTGAAGGCGATGAACTGCATGTGTGGATTATAACACCAACCTCTTCACAAAACATTTGTTATTTCCTCTCTTACATGGCCCCACATGAAAATAGAATCCCTGCACAATCCTAGAGCGACTAATAAGATTCAGGTATTGAACAATAGCTTCACCAAGGGCAACCTCAATGGTGGGATTTGAACCGACACCTCAACACACTTAATCAAGCACTTGAGACCACTCGGCCTGACAAAACATTTGTTAAATGTCTCGATGGGATCGACACATGGCCCTGCCATTGCTCTACCTCACTTTCATTGATTTCAATCTAGGGTTTACATACAGCAACAACAGTTTTTAAGATCATTTGCAAATCCAAAACACAGGATGAGGTGGCCGAGTGGTTAAGGCGATGGACTGCTAATCCATTGTGTTCTGCATGCATGGGTTTGAATCCCATCCTCATCGTGTAACAATTTAAATTCTGTGCTTTATTTTGGCACTGGAAGATTTTGACTTTCACAAACACTGGTAAAATTGCAGACTGCCACAGCGAGAGCACAGGACTTGGTATCTGAGTGGTGAAGGCGATGAACTGCATGTGTGGATTATAACACCAACCTCTTCACAAAACATTTGTTATTTCCTCTCTTACATGTCCCCACATGAAAATAGAATCCCTGCACAATCCTCGAGCGACTAATAAGATTCAGGTATTGAACAATAGCTTCACCAAGGGCAACCTCAATGGTGGGATTTGAACCGACACCTCAACACACTTAATCAAGCACTTGAGACCACTCGGCCTGACAAAACATTTGTTAAATGTCTCGATGGGATCGACACATGGCCCTGCCATTGCTCTACCTCACTTTCATTGATTTCAATCTAGGGTTTACATACAGCAACAACAGTTTTTAAGATCATTTGCAAATCCAAAACACAGGATGAGGTGGCCCGAGTGGTTAAGGCGATGGACTGCTAATCCATTGTGTTCTGCATGCATGGGTTTGAATCCCATCCTCATCGTGTAACAATTTAAATTCTGTGCTTTATTTTGGCACTGGAAGATTTTGACTTTCACAAACACTGGTAAAATTGCAGACTGCCACAGCGAGAGCACAGGACTTGGTATCTGAGTGGTGA
>NC_056445.1:3742508-3786303 GCF_018296145.1 Oncorhynchus tshawytscha
CTGACTGCCACAGCGAGAGCACAGGACTTGGTATCTGAGTGGTGAAGGCGATGAACTGCATGTGTGGATTATAACACCAACCTCTTCACAAAACATTTGTTATTTCCTCTCTTACATGTCCCCACATGAAAATAGAATCCCTGCACAATCCTCGAGCGACTAATAAGATTCAGGTATTGAACAATAGCTTCACCAAGGGCAACCTCAATGGTGGGATTTGAACCGACACCTCAACACACTTAATCAAGCACTTGAGACCACTCGGCCTGACAAAACATTTGTTAAATGTCTCGATGGGATCGACACATGGCCCTGCCATTGCTCTACCTCACTTTCATTGATTTCAATCTAGGGTTTACATACAGCAACAACAGTTTTTTAAGATCATTTGCAAATCCAAAACACAGGATGAGGTGGCCGAGTGGTTAAGGCGATGGACTGCTAATCCATTGTGTTCTGCATGCATGGGTTTGAATCCCATCCTCATCGTGTAACAATTTAAATTCTGTGCTTTATTTTGGCACTGGAAGATTTTGACTTTCACAAACACTGGTAAAATTGCAGACTGCCACAGCGAGAGCACAGGACTTGGTATCTGAGTGGTGAAGGCGATGAACTGCATGTGTGGATTATAACACCAACCTCTTCACAAAACATTTGTTATTTCCTCTCTTACATGTCCCCACATGAAAATAGAATCCCTGCACAATCCTCGAGCGACTAATAAGATTCAGGTATTGAACAATAGCTTCACCAAGGGCAACCTCAATGGTGGGATTTGAACCGACACCTCAACACACTTAATCAAGCACTTGAGACCACTCGGCCTGACAAAACATTTGTTAAATGTCTCGATGGGATCGACACATGGCCCTGCCATTGCTCTACCTCACTTTCATTGATTTCAATCTAGGGTTTACATACAGCAACAACAGTTTTTAAGATCATTTGCAAATCCAAAACACAGGATGAGGTGGCCGAGTGGTTAAGGCGATGGACTGCTAATCCATTGTGTTCTGCATGCATGGGTTTGAATCCCATCCTCATCGTGTAACAATTTAAATTCTGTGCTTTATTTTGGCACTGGAAGATTTGACTTTCACAAACACTGGTAAAATTGCTGACTGCCACAGCGAGAGCACAGGACTTGGTATCTGAGTGGTGAAGGCGATGAACTGCATGTGTGGATTATAACACCAACCTCTTCACAAAACATTTGTTATTTCCTCTCTTACATGTCCCCACATGAAAATAGAATCCCTGCACAATCCTCGAGCGACTAATAAGATTCAGGTATTGAACAATAGCTTCACCAAGGGCAACCTCAATGGTGGGATTTGAACCGACACCTCAACACACTTAATCAAGCACTTGAGACCACTCGGCCTGACAAAACATTTGTTAAATGTCTCGATGGGATCGACACATGGCCCTGCCATTGCTCTACCTCACTTTCATTGATTTCAATCTAGGGTTTACATACAGCAACAACAGTTTTTTAAGATCATTTGCAAATCCAAAACACAGGATGAGGTGGCCGAGTGGTTAAGGCGATGGACTGCTAATCCATTGTGTTCTGCATGCATGGGCGAATCCCATCCTCATCGTGTAACAATTTAAATTCTGTGCTTTATTTTGGCACTGGAAGATTTTGACTTTCACAAACACTGGTAAAATTGCTGACTGCCACAGCGAGAGCACAGGACTTGGTATCTGAGTGGTGAAGGCGATGAACTGCATGTGTGGATTATAACACCAACCTCTTCACAAAACATTTGTTATTTCCTCTCTTACATGGCCCCACATGAAAATAGAATCCCTGCACAATCCTAGAGCGACTAATAAGATTCAGGTATTGAACAATAGCTTCACCAAGGGCAACCTCAATGGTGGGATTTGAACCGACACCTCAACACACTTAATCAAGCACTTGAGACCACTCGGCCTGACAAAACATTTGTTAAATGTCTCGATGGGATCGACACATGGCCCTGCCATTGCTCTACCTCACTTTCATTGATTTCAATCTAGGGTTTACATACAGCAACAACAGTTTTTAAGATCATTTGCAAATCCAAAACAGGATGAGGTGGCCGAGTGGTTAAGGCGATGGACTGCTAATCCATTGTGTTCTGCATGCATGGGTTTGAATCCCATCCTCATCGTGTAACAATTTAAATTCTGTGCTTTATTTTGGCACTGGAAGATTTTGACTTTCACAAACACTGGTAAAATTGCTGACTGCCACAGCGAGAGCACAGGACTTGGTATCTGAGTGGTGAAGGCGATGAACTGCATGTGTGGATTATAACACCAACCTCTTCACAAAACATTTGTTATTTCCTCTCTTACATGGCCCCACATGAAAATAGAATCCCTGCACAATCCTCGAGCGACTAATAAGATTCAGGTATTGAAGAATAGCTTCACCAAGGGCAACCTCAATGGTGGGATTTGAACCGACACCTCAACACACTTAATCAAGCACTTGAGACCACTCGGCCTGACAAAACATTTGTTAAATGTCTCGATGGGATCGACACATGGCCCTGCCATTGCTCTACCTCACTTTGATTTCAATCTAGGGTTTACATACAGCAACAACAGTTTTTAAAGATCATTTGCAAATTCAAAACACAGGATGAGGTGGCCGAGTGGTTAAGGTGATGGACTGCTAATCCATTGTGTTCTGCATGCATGGGTTTGAATCCCATCCTCATTGTGTAACAATTTAAATTCTGTGCTTTATTTTGGCACTGGAAGATTTTGACTTTCACAAACACTGGTAAAATTGCAGACTGCCACAGCGAGAGCACAGGACTTGGTATCTGAGTGGTGAAGGCGATGAACTGCATGTGTGGATTATAACACCAACCTCTTCACAAAACATTTGTTATTTCCTCTCTTACATGTCCCCACATGAAAATAGAATCCCTGCACAATCCTCGAGCGACTAATAAGATTCAGGTATTGAACAATAGCTTCACCAAGGGCAACCTCAATGGTGGGATTTGAACCGACACCTCAACACACTTAATCAAGCACTTGAGACCACTCGGCCTGACAAAACATTTGTTAAATGTCTCGATGGGATCGACACATGGCCCTGCCATTGCTCTACCTCACTTTCATTGATTTCAATCTAGGGTTTACATACAGCAACAACAGTTTTTTAAGATCATTTGCCACTTCAAAAAAACAGGATGAGGTGGCCGAGTGGTTAAGGCGATGGACTGCTAATCCATTGTGTTCTGCATGCATGGGTTTGAATCCCATCCTCATCGTGTAACAATTTAAATTCTGTGCTTTATTTTGGCACTGGAAGATTTTGACTTTCACAAACACTGGTAAAATTGCTGACTGCCACAGCGAGAGCACAGGACTTGGTATCTGAGTGGTGAAGGCGATGAACTGCATGTGTGGATTATAACACCAACCTCTTCACAAAACATTTGTTATTTCCTCTCTTACATGTCCCCACATGAAAATAGAATCCCTGCGCAATCCTAGAGCGACTAATAAGATTCAGGTATTGAACAATAGCTTCACCAAGGGCAACCTCAATGGTGGGATTTGAACCAACACGTCAACACACTTAATCAAGCACTTGAGACCACTCGGCCTGACAAAACATTTGTTAAATGTCTTGATGGGATCGACACATGGCCGTGCCATTGCTCTACCTCACTTTCATTGATTTCAATCTAGGGTTTACATACAGCAACAACAGTTTTTTAAGATCATTTGCAATTTCAAAATACAGGATGAGGTGGCCGAGTGGTTAAGGCGATGGACTGCTAATCCATTGTGTTCTGCATGCATGGGTTCGAATCCCATCCTCATCGTGTAACAATTTAAATTCTGTGCTTTATTTTGGCACTGGAAGATTTTGACTTTCACAAACACTGGTAAAATTGCAGACTGCCACAGCGAGAGCACAGGACTTGGTATCTGAGTGGTGAAGGCGATGAACTGCATGTGTGGATTATAACACCAACCTCTTCACAAAACATTTGTTATTTCCTCTCTTACATGGCCCCACATGAATATAGAATCTCTGCGCAATCCTCGAGCGACTAATAAGATTCAGGTATTGAAGAATAGCTTCACCAAGGGCAACCTCAATGGTGGGATTTGAACCGACACCTCAACACACTTAATCAAGCACTTGAGACCACTCGGCCTGACAAACCATTTGTTAAATGTCTCGATGGGATCGACACATGGCCCTGCCATTGCTCTACCTCACTTTCATTGATTTCAATCTAGGGTTTACATACAGCAACAACAGTTTTTAAGATCATTTGCCAAAAAAAAACACAGGATGAGGTGGCCGAGTGGTTAAGGCGATGGACTGCTAATCCATTGTGTTCTGCATGCATGGGTTTGAATCCCATCCTCATCGTGTAACAATTTAAATTCTGTGCTTTATTTTGGCACTGGAAGATTTTGACTTTCACAAACACTGGTAAAATTGCAGACTGCCACAGCGAGAGCACAGGACTTGGTATCTGAGTGGTGAAGGCGATGAACTGCATGTGTGGATTATAACACCAACCTCTTCACAAAACATTTGTTATTTCCTCTCTTACATGTCCCCACATGAAAATAGAATCCCTGCACAATCCTCGAGCGACTAATAAGATTCAGGTATTGAAGAATAGCTTCACCAAGGGCAACCTCAATGGTGGGATTTGAACCGACACCTCAACACACTTAATCAAGCACTTGAGACCACTCGGCCTGACAAAACATTTGTTAAATGTCTCGATGGGATCGACTCATGGCCCTGCCATTGCTCTACCTCACTTTCATTGATTTCAATCTAGGGTTTACATACAGCAACAACAGTTTTTAAAGATCATTTGCAAATTCAAAAAACAGGATGAGGTGGCCGAGTGGTTAAGGCGATGGACTGCTAATCCATTGTGTTCTGCATGCATGGGTTCGAATCCCATCCTCATCGTGTAACAATTTAAATTCTGTGCTTTATTTTGGCACTGGAAGATTTTGACTTTCACAAACACTGGTAAAATTGCTGACTGCCACAGCGAGAGCACAGGACTTGGTATCTGAGTGGTGAAGGTGATGAACTGCATGTGTGGATTATAACACCAACCTCTTCACAAAACATTTGTTATTTCCTCTCTTACATGGCCCCACATGAAAATAGAATCCCTGCGCAATCCTAGAGCGACTAATAAGATTCAGGTATTGAAGAATAGCTTCACCAAGGGCAACCTCAATGGTGGGATTTGATCCGACACCTCAACACACTTAATCAAGCACTTGAGACCACTCGGCCTGACAAAACATTTGTTAAATGTCTCGATGGGATCGACACATGGCCCTGCCATTGCTCTACCTCACTTTCATTGATTTCAATCTAGGGTTTCCATTGTGCTTTGCATGCATGGGTTCGAATCCCATCCTCATTGTGTAACAATTTAAATTCTGTTTATTTTGCACTGGAAGATTTTGACTTTCACAAACACTGGTAAAATTGCTGACTGCCACAGCGAGAGCACAGGACTTGGTATCTGAGTGGTGAAGGTGATGAACTGCATGTGTGGATTTTAACACCAACCTCTTCACAAAACATTTGTTATTTCCTCTCTTACATGGCCCCACATGAAAATAGAATCCCTGCGCAATCCTAGAGCGACTAATAAGATTCAGGTATTGAACAATAGCTTCACCAAGGGCAACCTCAATGGTTGGATTTGAACCGACACCTCAACACACTTAATCAAGCACTTGAGACCACTCTGCCTGACAACACATTTGTTAAATGTCTCGATGGGATCGACACATGGCCCTGCCATTGCTCTACCTCACTTTCATTGATTTCAATCTGGGGTTTACACACAGCAACAACAGTTTTTTAAGATCATTTGCCACTTCGAAGAAACAGGATGAGGTGTTAGAGTGGTTAAGACGATGGACTGCTAATCCATTGTGCTCTGCATGCATGGGTTCGAATCCCATCCTCACCGTGCAACAATTTAAATTCTGTGTTTTATTTTGGCACTGGAAGATTTTGACTTTAACAAACACTGGTAAAATTGCTGACTGCCACAGCGAGAGCACAGGACTTGGTATCTGAGTTGTGAAGGCGATTAACTGCATGTGTGGATTATAACACCAACCTCTTCACAAAACATTTGTTATTTCCTCTCTTACATGGCCCCACATGAAAATAGAATCCCTGCGCAATCCTAGAGCGACTAATAAGATTCAGGTATTGAAGAATAGCTTCACCAAGGGCAACCTCAATGGTGGGATTTGAACCGACACCTCAACACACTTAATCAAGCACTTGAGACCACTCGGCCTGACAATACATTTGTTAAATGTCTCGATGGGATCGACACATGGCCCTGCCATTGCTCTACCTCACTTTCATTGATTTCAATCTAGGGTTTACATACAGCAACAACAGTTTTTTAAGGTCATTTGCCACATGCAAATAACAGGATGAGGTGACCGAGTGGTTAAGGCTATAGACTGCTAATCCATTGTGCTCTGCATGCATGGGTTAGAATCTCATTGTGTAACAATTAAAATTCTGTGAATTATTTTGGCACTGGAAGATTTTGACTTTCACAAACACTGGTAAAATTGCTGACTGCCACAGCGAGAGCACAGGACTTGGTATCTGAGTGGTGAAGGCGATGAACTGCATGTGTGGATTATAACACCAACCTCTTCACAAAACATTTGTTATTTCCTATTGCCTAATCATATAATTACTTATCGAATCCCTATTAATTTAATAGGATCTCTGTGGGCCTAGTTGCAAAGATTTGTCATTTAACTTTTAAAATGTATTTCCTTTTATTGTGGTATAAACACAACCAGTCATAATGTTTTCATCTGATTGTCTTACAATCACTTTAAAGGGCTCCTTTATTAGGCTACCCATGCACTTTCATCCACTCGCAAGATATTTCCAGCCTCCAAACCAGTGCTTGACTTAGGCAGGAGCTCACCAGCACCTCAAAAGTTCCACTGCTTGAGCTCCTGTTCCTCTCATAGAATATTAGCCCAAAAGTACCAGCATATATTTCAGTCCAAGTCAAGGACTGCCCCAAACAGTGGTGAATGGAAAGAGACATTGGTTACACAAAACATCAAAAAGTCAATTGATATTTAGCCATTGTCATTAGGCCAAAATGTATGCGTCCACTGCTGTCCACCTCTCTCTCGGTTTCGGCCATTCATACCTGCCTTGGCAAAATGTCAATGTTCTCATCGAACCACATCGCATTTTGGAGCGTAGACTATACCACCAGTTTTCAAGTCCATTCGCAAATGTTTCATGCCTCTGACATGCGGTAATGATTAATAATGGTGTAATAGCCTACAGTTTTCTTGACATTTAGTTTTCATTATTGTGATAGGCTCATGTTTTACCGGGACGTCGTACTCCCAATACTTATTTTGCCGGGACGTCATACTTTCACCCCTGCTCCTAACCCACAGAAAACTGGACACATTAATGTTCTTGCAACATTCCCATGAAACATGTCAACATTAGTAGATTGTGTTCTGAGGACATGGTATCAACGTTCTGGGCAAATTCTATTTCACATTACGGGAATGGGTCTCTTGGAAACATTCCTTGCTGTTACGGTTTTCTTCCATCGAAGGAGAGTCGGACCAAAATGCAGCGTGGTTAATTCGATACATGTTTAATAAATGAATAAACACGACAATACAAAAACAACAAACGGAACGTGAAAACCTATACAGCCTATCTGGTGAAAACTAACACAGAGACAGGAACAATCACCCACGAAACACTCAAAGAATATGGCTGCCTAAATATGGTTCCCAATCAGAGACAACGAGAATCACCTGCCTCTGATTGAGAACCGCCTCAGGCAACCATAGACTTTGCTAGAACACCCCACTAAGCCACAATCCCAAAACCTACGAAAAACCCCCATACATAAACACAACACAAAGTAAACCCATGTCACACCCTGGCCTGACCAAATAAATATAGAAAACACAAAATACTAAGACCAGGGCGTGACAGAACCCCCCCAAGGTGCGGACTCCCGGCCGCACACTTAAACCCATAGGGGAGGGTCCGGGTGGGCGTCTGTCCACGGTGGCGGCTCCGGCTCGGGACGTGGACCCCACTCCAACCAAGTCTTAGTCCCCCTGTAACGCGTCCTTTGATTGGCGACCCTCGCCGCTGACCTTGGCCTAATAACCCTCACCAAGGACCCCACTGGACTGAGGGGCAGCTCGGAACTGAGGTAGAAGCTCGGGACTGAGGGGAAGCTCGGGACTGAGGAGAAGCTCGGGACTGAGGGGAAGCTCGGGACTGAGGGGAAGCTCGGGACTGAGTGGAAGCTCGGGACTGAGGGGTAGCTCGGCACTGAGGGAAGCTCGGCACTGAGGGGAAGCTCGGCACTGAGGGGAAGCTCGGCACTGAGGGGAAGCTCGGCACTGAGAGGATGCATAGTACCGAGAGGAAGCCCAGTACTGAGAGGAAACTCAGGCAGGTAGTAGGCTCTGGCAGATCCTGGCTAGCTGGTGGTTCTGGCAGATCCTGGCTGACTGGCGGATCCTGGCTAGCTGGTGGTTCTGGCAGATCCTGGCTGACTGGCGGATCCTGGCTGACTGGTGGATCCTGGCTGACTGGCGGATCTGGAAGATCATGGCTGACTGGCGGATCCTGGCTGACTGGCGGATCCTGGCTGAATTGTGGATCCAGGCTGAATGGCGGATCTGGAAGATCCTGGCTGACTGGCGGATCCTGGCTGACTGGCGGATCTGGAAGATCCTGGCTGACTGGCGGCTCTAGCTGCTCTGGCTTCTCCATGCAGACTGGCAGCTCTGGCTGCTCCATGCAGACTGGCAGCTCTGGCTGCTCCATGCAGACTGGCAGCTCTGGCTGCTCCATGCAGACTGGAAGCTCTGGCTGCTCCATGCAGACTGGCAGCTCTGGCTGCTCCATGCAGACTGGCAGCTCTGGCTTCTCCATGCAGATTAGCAGCTCTGGCTGCGTTGAACAGGCAGGAGACTCCGGCAGCGCTGGAGAGAAGGAAGGCTCAGATAGCGCTAGACAGGCGGGAGACTCCGGCAGTGCTGGAGAGGAGGAAGGCTCTGGCAGCGCTAAACAGGCAGGAGACTCCGGCAGCGCTAAACAGGCGGGAGACTCTGACAGTGCTGGAGAGGAGAAAGGCTCTGGCAGCGCTGAACAGGCGAGGCGCACTGAAGGCCTGGTGCGTGGTGCTGGCACTGGTGGTACTGGGCCGAGGACACGCACAGGAAGCCTGGTGCGAGGAGCTGCCACCGGAGGACTGGTGTGTGAAGGTGGCACAGGATGGACCGGACCGTGAAGGTGTGCTGGAGAGCCTGAGAGCAGGACTGGCACAGGACGTGCAAGGCTAGTTAGGTACACAGGAGGCCTAGTGCGTGAGGCTGGCACACTCTTCACCAGCCGACTAACACGCACCTCAGGACGAGTATGGAGCGCTGACCCAGGTGCCATCAAATCCCCGACACGCTCCGTCGGGCGAATATCGTACCTAAAGCACCAAACTAGCAACTCCCTCATAACTCTCTCCTCCACTTTCCCCATTAACTCCTTCACAGTCTCAGCTTCACTCACCTCCAACACCGGCTCTGGTTCTGGTCTCCTCCTTGGCTCCTCACGATAAACAGGGGAGTTGGCTCAGGTCTGAACCCTGACTCTGCCATACTCTCCCTGAGTCCCCCAATACATTTTTGGGGCTGACTCTCGGGCTTCCATCCGCGTCGCCGTGCTGCCTCTTCATACCAGCGCCTCTCCGCTTTCGCCGCCTCCAGTTCTTCTTTGGGGCGGCGATATTCTCCAGACTGTGCCCAGGGTCCTTTTCCGTCCAATATCTCCTCCCAAGTCCAGAAGTCCTGTGATCGCTGCTCCTCACGATAAACAGGGGGAGTTGGCTCAGGTTTCAACCCTGACTCTGCCGCACTCTCCCTGAGCCCCCCCCAAGACATTTTTGGGGCTGACTCTCGGGCTTCCTTCTGCACCGCCGTGCTTGTCTCTTCAACTCCATTCTCCTATAGCCCTCTTCGCACTGCTCCAGCGAATCCCAGGCGGGCTCCTGCACTCTCTCTGGGTCTACCGCCCACCTGTCTATTTCCTCCCAAGTCGTATACCCTAAACTTCGTAGCTCCTGCTGCCGCTGCCTGTCACCACGCTGCTTGGTCCTGGTGTGGTGGGTGATTCTGTTACGGTTTTCTTCCGTCGAAGGAGAGTCGGACCAAAATGCAGCGTGGTTAATTCGATACATGTTTAATAAATGAATAAACACGACAATACAAAAACAACAACCGGAACGTGAAAACCTATACAGCCTATCTGGTGAAAACTAACACAGAGACAGGAACAATCACCCACGAAACACTCAAAGAATATGGCTGCCTAAATATGGTTCCCAATCAGAGACAACGAGAATCACCTGCCTCTGATTGAGAACCGCCTCAGGCAACCATAGACTTTGCTAGAACACCCCACTAAGCCACAATCCCAAAACCTACGAAAAACCCCATACATAAACACAACACAAAATAAACCCATGTCACACCCTGGCCTGACCAAATAAATATAGAAAACACAAAATACTAAGACCAGGGCGTGCCACTTGCACATCACTGGAAACACTCCTTTGAAACCATTAGTTAACAACCTAAATAGACTCTGAAGGGAACATTCTCTTAAGTTCTGGTGAATGTTGTTAGCTAGGTAGCGCCCAGTTCCCAGTCTTTAATGGCGGGAAACATCAGCTGTTCACAATGTATTGATTAACCAGAGATGGAACGCGTCGATGGGCACTCGTCAATGAATGAATGGTGTTTTAAGCGTGTATTACTATTAGCCATATCAGCCAGTCAATCAGTTAGCCCAGTGTGGTATGTGGACTATCAAACGTACTCTCTGTGATCTTTTTCAAGCCTAGTACATCATCGGGAGTGATCACCATGTTCGCGAGCTGTCCCTTCTCCATGGTCGCCGGGACCCCAACGTTCATCAAGTTGCAGCCTTTTTTAAAAATCGCCACCGTTGGGTTTGGGATCGCGTTCAAGCTCGTCTGGCCGTTGCTGTTGTGAGCATTGAAAATATGATTGGCCTATCTTGAGGGTGTCTGTGTGTGTTAAAAGCAACATTTTGCAACATATGGCGTGACTAGCGGAAAGGCTGTGGCTGGCCTTGGGTGTAGGCAGCTATCATGAATTGTTGGGGGCACATACAGAACGTAGGGTAGGGAACAAATGGTATTTTGTTAGATAACAGGAGCCAGGTACGTGATAACTGTATATTCTACACAACTACAACGACTGACCGCTGAAGTACCTAAGGGGCTGGGACCAGCTCAGGCGCCAACAATCAATGATAGGCTGAGTGAGTTTAAACCACGCCCAGTTTCTACTCTGACAGGCCGGCTCGGAAGCAGGAACTACTTCTGTCAGAGTATATTATAATAACTTTGTCAGGAACAAGTCAGTTCTCTGTTTGCTATGCGAGGTGTGACAGAGAGCCCGTATATACGAAAATTGCATTTACCACTTATTGCTTAGATAATAAAAAGTACATAGTACACAATACGGTGACTCAGTGTCAAACTTATCCTGATACCAGATTCGATTGACGCAACCCTTAACACTGTTGTTACTGCTGCTTCCTCCAGTATCTCTTCCTCCACCGCAACTGCCTGGATTATTATCGGCAGACTTCTCAGCGCTTGACAGGTCCTGGCTGTTGCCTTTGCTGGTACAAGAATATCTAATTCCCCGTCCCTCCTCTCCCATCTCAAAGCCCGGGCTTGCAAGAAACAAAAACAGCCGGCCACCCTCCTTGCTGCATTCCCTCCCTCCCTCTCCAAAGGCTGCACAGCTGCTGTCTCTGTAGCTCTTTCCTGCTTAATTCAAAGCCCTACTTTCAGAGTTGAAGTCTGGCGTGTGCAGTAGATGATGCTTCTGTAGTTGTTCTCTCACCGAATGAACCAGCCAACAGCACACTAATAGCCTATGACCGAAATGGTCTCTGGTAGGATCGTCTCTGGTAGGGTCGCTGCAGGCTTGCAGCTGCCACTAAAGATGGCAAGGCAAAGCAAAGTAAGTTTATGCCTTTTGGTTGTAGCTTAATTGAAAAAGGGTGGTGAGTGGATGATTTTTTAAAGCGATCTCATGGAAGTGGCAGCATCATCTTCCTACCCAACCTGGTCTCAGAGCATTTAATATTATTCTGTATGTAAATTGAGGATGCTACATTTGGTATGATATGTTACATTTCCTATGGTATGTATTCATTTGTGGATGTCCATTCTTATGATATGTTATGAATTACAATTCGTATATGTTACGCATTTGCAAACAAAATATATCGTATGAATTTGTAAAACAGACAATATGTTAGGAATTTGCAAAAAGCTCAAATGCTAAAGTGGTCCATGATGAGAATCTCACACAGGTCGTGAAATGTCAGGTCATCAATGAGGAAATGCTACTCCCTAGAGGCCAGCTGTCTCTACTGCAGAACCAGTCACAATTCAGGGCGTTGTTTGTCATGGTTTGGTTTGTCACCAAAGGTGACATTTTTTTCCAGAATGTTTCTTAATGAAAAGTTCAATTGGAATATATATATTGCTAAGTTTGTATCCACAAAAGTTGTCAGAACAGAAAGAGAACACTTCAAAAGAAAAGGGCAGACTTCATGAATGTGGAGAATGATTGGCAGTCTTTTCTTTGTGGATTATGTTGAGCTTTTTCTTCTATCCTTGTGGGGACCATAAAATCCCCCAAAGTCCCCACAACAATAGAAGAGCATAACGTGTGTGAGTGTGTGCGTGCGTGTGCGTGTGCGTGTGTGTGTGTGTGTGTGTGTGTGTGTGTGTGTGTTGAATGTCTGAATACGGTAGAGTATATATATGGTCAGAGAGCTCCTGCCATAGGCTTGCTGACTGTGCTTATCTCTTTGTCACATCTGGGCTACTGCTAGCATCAGCAGAAACACACACACATTGATTGAAACACATAATAGGAGCAGAGACCCTCCACACAAAACAACACACACACACACACACACACACACATTGATTTAAACACATGCTAGGAGCAGGGACACTCCACAAAAAAACAACACACACACACACACACACACATTGATTTATACACATCCTAGGAGCAGAGACCCTCCACAAAAAACAACACACATAAACACACACACACACACACATTGATTTATACACATACTCGGAGCAGAGGCTCTCCACACAAAACAACACACACACACAGACACACACACATTGATTTATACACATACTAGGAGCAAGGCCCTCCACACAAAACAACACACACACACACACACACACACACACACACACACACACACAGACACACACATTGATTTATACACATACTAGGAGCAGAGGCCATCCACACAAAACAACACACACACACACACACACACATTGATTTATACACATACTAGAGTGAGACCCTCCACACAAAACAACACACACACACACACACACACACACACACAAACACACACACACACACACACACATTGATTTATACCCATACTAGGAGCAGAGGCCCTCCACACAAAACAACACGCACACACACACACGCACACACGCCCACACACACACGCACACATGCACACACACACACACACACACACACACACACACACACACACACACATACTAGGAGCAGAGGCCATCCACACAAAACAACACACACACACACACACATTGATTTATACACATACTAGGAGCAGAGGCCATCCACACAAAACAACACACACACACACACACACATTGATTTATACACATACTAGGAGCAGAGGCCATCCACACAAAACAACACACACATAAACACACACACACACACACACACAGACACACACATTGATTTATACACATACTAAGAGGCCCTCACACACAAAACAACACACACACACAGACACACACACATTGATTTATACACATACTAGGAGCAGAGGCCCTCCACACAAAACAACACACACACACACACACACACACACAGACACACACATTGATTTACACACATACTAGGAGCAAGGCCATCCACACAAAACAACACACACACACACACACACACAGACACACACATTGATTTATACACATACTAGGAGCAGAGGCCATCCACACAAAACAACACACACACACACACACACACACACTGATTTATACACATACTAGGAGCAGAGGCCCTCCACACAAAACAACACACACACACACACACACACACACATACACACACACATTGCTTTATACACATACTAGGAGTAGAGACCCTCCACACAAAACAACACACACACACACATTGATTTATGCACATACTGGGAGCAGAGGCACTCCACACAAAACAACACACACACACAGACACACACACACACACACACACACATTGATTTATACACATACTAGGAGCAGAGGCCCTCCACACTAAACAACACACACACACACACACATTGATTTATACACATACTAGGAGCAGAGGCCCTCCACAAAAAACAACACGCACACACACATTAATTTATAAACATACTAGGAGCAGGGTCCCCACACACAAAACAACATACACACACACAGACACACACATTGATTCATACACATACTAGGAGCAGTGGCCCTCCACTCAAAACAACACAAATACACAGACACACATTGATTTATACACATACTAGGAGCAGACACCTTCCACACAAAACAACACACACACACACATTGATTTATACACATCCTAGGAGCAGACACCTTCCACACAAAACAATCCACACTCATTGATTTATACACATACTAGGAGCAGAGGCCCACATACAAAACAACACACACACACACACACACACATTGATTTATACACATACTAGGAGCAGTGGCCCTCCACACAAAACAACACATACACATATTAATTTATACACATACTAGGAGCAGACGCCCACATACAAAACAACACACACACACACACACACACACATTGATTTATACACATACTAGGAGCAGAGGCCCACATACAAAACAACACACACACACACACACACATTGATTTATACACATACTAGGAGCAGTGGCCCTCCATTCAAAACAACACAAATACACAGACACACATTGATTTATACACATACTAGGAGCAGACACCTTCCACACAAAACAACACACACACACACATTGATTTATACACATCCTAGGAGCAGACACCTTCCACACAAAACAATCCACACTCATTGATTTATACACATACTAGGAGCAGAGGCCCACATACAAAACAACACACACACACACACACACACACACATTGATTTATACACATACTAGGAGCAGTGGCCCTCCACACAAAACAACACATACACATATTAATTTATACACATACTAGGAGCAGACGCCCACATACAAAACAACACACACACACACACACACACACATTGATTTATACACATACTAGGAGCAGAGGCCCACATACAAAACAACACACACACACACACACACACACATTGATTTATACACATACTAGGAGCAGACGCCCTCCACACAAAACAACACACACACACACACATTGATTTATACACATACTAGGAGCAGACGCCCTCCACACAAAACAACACACACACACACACATTGATTTATACACATACTAGGAGCAGACGCCCTCCACACAAAACAACACACACACACACACATTGATTTATACACATACTAGGAGCAGACGCCCTCCACACAAAACAACACACACACATTGATTTATACACATACTAGGAGCAGACGCCCTCCACACAAAACAACACACATACACACACACATTGATTTATACACATACTAGGAGCAGAGACCCTCCACACAAAATAACACAAACACGCACATTGATTTATACACATACAAGGAGCAGAGGCCCTCCACACAAAACATCACACACACACATTGATTTATACACATACTAGGAGCAGTGGCCCTCCACACAAAACAACACATACACATATTAATTTATACACATACTAGGAGCAGACGCCCTCCACACAAAACAACACACATACACACACATTGATTTATACACATACTAGGAGACAGACGCCCTCCACACAAAACAACACACACACACACACATTGATTTATACACATACAAGGAGCAGAGGCCCTCCACACAAAACAACACACACACACACACACACATTGATTTATACACATACTAGGAGAGACAGACAAAAACCACAAACACGCACCACACAAAACAACACACAAAACATACACACACACATTGATTTATACACATACTAGGAGCAGAGGCCCTCCACACAAAACAACACACACACAGACACACATTGATTTATTCACATAATAGGAGCAGAGGCCCTCCACACAAAACACACACACACACACACATTGATGTCTACACATATTAGAGGCAGAGGCCCTCCACACAAAACAACACACACAAAGACACACATTGATTTATTCACATAATAGGAGCAGAGGCCCTCCACACAAAACAACACACACAAAGACACACATTGATGTCTACACATATTAGAGGCAGAGGCCCTTCCACACAAAACAACACACACCCACACATTGATTTATACACATACTAGGAGCAGAGGCCCTCCACACAAAACAACACACACAAAGACACACATTGATTTATTCACATAATAGGAGCAGAGGCCCTCCAAACACACACACACACACGCACTCACGCACGCACACGCACACGCACACACACACACACGGAGAGAGAGAGGCCTGGGCAATGTGCTGACGTCAGTAAGCTCTTCCCTACATGTTCATTATTTGCTGAGGAGTGAAGTGAATGGGATGCCGTAGCCTCTGTTAGATATTTAGCATTGTACAGCCCTACCAGTCTCTCTCAACGCTGTTTTTTGTCTGTCTCTGCCTGTTTGCTTTAGCAGCACAATGAAATACATAGAGAGTTAGAATAGGCTTTAGCATGCTACCATAGCACTGCCCTTTCTGCTCTCCCATTGCACCAGACAGAGCATGCCTGCCCTGCCTACGTATGGACGGGCAATACTGTAACATACATGGAAATAATGGCAACGCCACAATTCATGTTCATTTAGATTCATTGTAAAAAAATGAAAAATAAAGGAAAAGGAGCTGAAATGGAAAATTGCTCTGCCTCAGGCATACTAGAAACTATTTCAAGACAGTCCGTCATCGCTTATAGCACATCAGTGAATTTACTTAGAAGGACAGACAAGTGTACATACACAAGCATGTAGACAAGAACAAAACATATCTAGGAAGAATCTTGCCGTGCTGAACAACTAGTGCTTTTTGAGGTCGATTCAGTTTTGGTTCCATAATTTTTTTAAATGCACGTTTTAAGTTTTAACATTAAAATGCACTATACATTATGTGGGTTGAGTGCTGTAACACTGAATAAAACAATTAATACTATCACTTATTAACCAGAAGTTATTCACTTTTCACATTTCCTTACCTTAATAAAATATTTGTATTATTTGATGACTTTATAATTTAATTTCAAGTCATCATCTCATCTCTAAAGAGCTGCTGCCTACAACTGAAATGGTGAAGGCCTATCATTAGGTACATACTTAACTATACTGTACACTATTTTACATCACAAACCAAAGAACAAGGCTTATGTAAACAGTAAGCAACATAATTGACAACGCTCTTCCGAATATCATCTAAAGTATGTAACATTGCTGCAGAGGAGGACAGCTCGGTATCCATGGCTCGAAAGGTTCTTCTTTTACATCACTTTCTCCTTTTTATACGACCCCCACAGCTGACATTTTATTTAATCATGGTCCATTCACATGGTCCGTTCATGCTGCCAATCAGCAATAACCAGCCAATACCACAACAGTGCCAGTCTTTGCTAATGCATAGATCTGAGCCACTTCTTCTTGTTTTTAGCTGATAGGAGTGGGACCCGGTGTGGTCACCTGCTGCAATAGCCCATCCTTGACAAGGACAAACAAGTTGTGTGTTCCGAGATGCCTTTCTGCCAACCACTGTTGTACTGCTCTGTTATTTGCCCATTTGTGGCCCGCGTCTTAGCTTGCACAATTCTTTCCTCTCTCATCAGCGATCTGTTATCGCACAGAGGACTGAGGACGGGATGTTTTTTGTTTGTCACACCATTCTCTGTAAACCTTAGACAATGTCGTGCGTGAAAAGCCCAGGAAGCCAGGCGTTTCTGAGATACTGGCCCCTGCGCACCTGGCACATAAGTTCATACCACGCTCAAATTCACTTAGGTCACTCGTTTTGCCCATTCCAACGTTCAATCGAACAGTAACTGAATGCCTCGATGCCTGTCTGCCTGCTTTATATAGCAAGCTAAGGCCACGTGACAGTCTGTAGGAGCTAATCATTTTCATGAACTGGGTGGTGTACCTAATAAACTAGCCACTGAGTGCATATAAGACAATATATGATGGGTATGATGCAAAATACTTGTTTAATGTTGTAATTGTGTTGGTAACCGGTTTATAATATCAATAAGGTATCAATATAGCTAAGGGCTTTATCCAGGCATGACGTAAATCAAAGCCATGTGCCTAAGTACAGCTCTTAGCCATGGCCAATATATAACACCCCCTTTGGGTCTTATTACTTCATTATATCCTATACAGTAGGTGTGTTTGTTTCACCGTATGTACGGTGTCTATATTGGTGTCTGTGTGTCTCTGTATGTCTGTGCTCCTGTGTGAACACCAGGTGTCTCTCTGTGAGCAAATGTGTGTGTGTGTGCGTATGTGTATGTCCATAAAAATTAACCCATGCTACGTGTACACGGGCCAATGTAAAGACGTGCATTCATTATTTGTCTGTCTGTGTGTGTGTGTGTGTGTGTGTGTGTGTGTGTGTGTGTGTGTGTGTGTGTGTGTGTGTGTGTGTGTGTGTGTGTGCGTGCGTGCGTGCGTGCGCGTGCGCGTGTGTGTGTGTATCAGGAAGGCTCAGGCCCAGTAACAATGGATCCCAAAGCAAAGTGCTGACAGTGAAGTAGTTGTGGCCGACCCCCTAGCCCCGAAGGTGTGTATATATACCCACACACACCCCTCCCTGGCAGAGCGCTTAGTGGAACCCTGCGAAACACACAGCTTACGTTTTAGGTAGGTCTGCTGGCAGATGGCTTCATGTTTATCTAATAGATTTAATTTACTCCTATGTTTGGATAGATCTGATCTAATGGGCCTTGGCACATAGCTTTATGTTTATCAAATAGTGATGAACCACAAAGTTATTTGATTGGAGATTCTCCATTGAGCATGTTTTTTTTAAGACGTAAGGCTTGATCTGGGTCCCGGAAACCGGCCCATAGATTTCTATTTGTCTGTGTGATAGAGCTTCGCAGGGCTTTTAGAAGAGGGGACTATAAAATAATGTTTCCCAAATGATGGGTCTGGAACCAGTGGTGACTGGGAGTTGTTAGACTGTTAGTAGCAGGATGCGTTTTTGTTTTATCTTGTTTGGAGGATTAGAATACTATTATTTGAAAGGCTTCAGTTTAGGTGGAATGGTATAGAATAATCTGAGAACCATTGAGGCTATGATGACCGGGAGCTTCAGTGCAGTGGTATGACTGGTCATCATGCATAGATCACTCTGTTTGTTTAAAAGAGCTTACCAGGGCTTTGGTAGAGCAGCAGATTAACAGGGAGAGCCTGGTGTATAGAGCTGGTCAGGCGTCCTGCACACGTCTGTCTGAGGCTTTACCTAAAGGTTCATTGAACTGTGTTATTCTGTAGCTACTGGTCAGGGGACCAAAGGCTATGGGCCATTCACTGGGAGCTTCGAGGCAGGGTGGGATTTCTTGGTGTAGGCATAAAAAATGTTTTGGTCAAGAATTAACTTAATTATTTATATGTTCAGTTAATATCTCCCTCTCTCCTATCTCTCTCCATTTCAGCACTGAGACAGAAGGACATAATGGCTCTGACCAACCCAATGAACCCTGTGAACCCCATGCCCATGGGCCCATGGAAGATCACAGTGTACGACCAGGAGTACTTCCAGGGAAAGCGTATGGAGTTCACTGCCTGCTGCCAGAACATAATGGAGTGTGGCATGGAGAACATCCGCTCCCTGAAGGTCGAGTGTGGCGCGTAAGTAGTCCCAGAACTTTTCCCAAAACATGGAAGACTTAGGGGAGGTTTTACTGCAGGCTAACATGAGCCAATGTCAGCCATTATTGCACTGGGCACTGACTAATCTTTCTCTCGCTCCTTAATTATCTCTTCTGTAATTTCTCTTTCTTTCTCTCTCCCTACCTTCCTTTCTTTCTCCCTACATCGCCCTCTCTGTCATTACATCTCTCTCCATCACTATTTCCCTCTTTCCTTCTCCCTTTCTCTCCCTCCAACATTCCTTCCCTGTATCCCTCCTTTTGCCTCCCTCTAGCTGGGTTGGGTATGAGCACTCCAGTTTCTGTGGCCAGCAGTTTGTCCTGGAGAAGGGAGACTACCCCCGTTTTGAGGCCTACAGCGGCAGCAACTCCTACCGCATCGAGAGGATGATCTCGTTCAGACCCATCTGCTCCGCTGTGAGCCCTTAAATGCATCCAATATGGCACCCTATTCCCTATATACTGCACTACTTTTGACCAGGGCCCTTAGGGCTCTGGTCAAAAGTAGTAGCCTATATAGGGAACCTTACGGCATACAATGCTATCCCATCCCACATTATCATGGATCATCACATTATTATCATTATCAACATTATCTACAATGCATCAAATCACATTGCATTACCTTTACTATAACAACTCAAGACAACATAACATTCTATGACATTATCATGCAAAGGTTACCAGATTACTTACATTGCATAATATTGTATAACCTTATGATACATTCAATTATCAATAACAATACATGAAATACTATAATTATGTAAACTGCTGCTTAATATGTCTCTCTCTTCATCTCTTCTCTCTCTCTCCCTCCATCTTTCTCTCTCTCTCTCTCTCTCTCTCTCTCTCTCTCAGAGCCACAAGGAGTCCCGTATGACCATCTATGAAAAGGAGAACATGATTGGTCGCCAGTTTGAGATGTGTGATGACTACCCCTCCCTGCAGGCCATGGGCTGGTTCAACAACGAGGTTGGATCCATGCACATCCAGAGCGGAGCGTAAGTACTAATGCCACGACAGGGACACTGCCACTTCACGCTAAATATACTACCACTGCTATTTCTGCTATTACTACAAGTGCACAATTGCAGGTGAACCATCTACTCACTCAGCTTTAACTACAACTGAAATACTACTACTACTCTACTACTACTTGTACTACTACTACCAGTACACTACTGACACAGACCAATCTCTACTGCTAATAATGACTGTTACTACTACTACTACTACTACTACTACTACTACTAGTAGTACACTACTGACACAGACCTATCTCTACTGCTAATAATGACTGTTACTTCTACTACTACTACTACTACTACTACTAGTACACTACTGACACAGACCAATCTCTACTGCTAATAATGACTGTTACTTCTACTACTACTACTACTAGTAGTAGTACACTACTGACACAGACCAATCTCTACTGCTAATAATGACTGTTACTTCTACTACTACTACTACTACTACTACTACTACGACTACTACTACTACACTACTGACACAGACCAATCTCTACTGCTAATAATGACTGTTACTACTACTACTACTACTACTAGTTGTAGTACTACTGACACAGACCAATCTCTACTACCAGTAATGACTGTTACTTCTACTACACTACAACAACTACAACACTACTACTACAACACTACTACAACAACTACTACAACACTATTACTAATACTACTACACTACTACTACTACTACTACACTAATACTACTACTACTTCTACACACTAATACTACTAAAACACCACAAGCTCTTTTTTTTACTACTACACTACTACTACTACTACTTCAACTACAACACTAGTACTACTGACTACACTACTATTACTACTACTACTACACTAATACCAATAGTACGGCTACTACTACTGCACTACTACTAGTACTGCTACTACTACTACTACTACTACTACTACTACCGACTACACTCCTATTACTACTACTACACTAATATCATTACTACCACTACTACTACTGCACTACTACTACACTAATACCAATACTACTACAACTACTGCACTACTACTACTACTACTACACTAATGCCAATACTACCACTACTACTACTACTACTACTACTACTACTATTACTACTACTACACTAATACCACTACTACCACTACTGAACTACTACACTAATACCAATACTACCACTACTACTACTACTACTACTACTACTACTACTACTACTACTACTACACTAATACCAATACTACTACCACTACTACTACTACTACTACTACTACTACTACCACCACCACTTCTGCACTACTACTAATACAACAATAATACCAATACCACTACTACTAATACAACACTAATACCAATACTACCACTACTACTACTACTACTACTACTACTACTACCACCACTTCTGCACTACTACTAATACAACACTAATACCAATACCACTACTACCACTACTAATACAACACTAATACCAATACTACCACTACCACTACTACTACACTAATACCGATATTACTACCACTACTACTACTACTACTACTACTACTAATAATAATAATAATAATAATAATACAACACTAATACCAATACCACTACTACTTCTACTGCACTACTACAGCTGACCAACCTTTATCATTTCAAACCTGAAGCTGCCATTCCAATAATACACTACACTGTAATCATTTCCACACGTTTATTGCCTGCAATACTCTGTCCTATTGCCTAAGTTGATTCTCATCCTAATTCCCATGGCACACTCTGACTTACCTCACAGTAACAGTGTATCTGATAGACCTGTTCTCTTCTCTCCCTCTAGCTTCGTGTGCTACCAGTTCCCCGGCTACCGTGGCCACCAGTACATCATGGAGTGTGACTGCCACGGAGGAGAGTACAAGTGTTACCGTGAGTTTGGCTCCCACGCCCAGACCCCTCAGATCCAGTCTATCAGGAGGATTCAGCACTGAGCAGGAAACAACCTTCTTCATCCCTCCTCCTCTTCTTCTACTTCCTACTCCTCCTCCCTCTCTTCTCTCCCCTCTCCTACTACTCCGCCTTATACTCTGCCTCCTCTCCCTCGCCCATCCCGGTTCCGCTGGTCCAGCTAGTCCAGGCAGGATTGCGGGCCGGGCCTCAGGTGCTTACCGGCGACGTCAAATGTTCACGATGCTTTTCTTTTTTTTAAACCCATCATGAAAAACAAAAGGAAGAACGAATTGAAAGACAGGGAATGACAGAGATGAGAGAAAGAGTAATGAATCCTCAACACCTCCCAGAGGCTGGACGCCAAACTTTTTTGCTCCTCTTCGTCCAACGACATCATCATTATCATCAGCTTCTTCTTCTTCATCATCGTCATCATCACCACTATTGCCTGTCACCGTAGTTGTGATGGTAAACATTGTATGAGACTGACGAATAAAGAGAACAAGCAAAAGAAAGAGAGAATAACAAGACAATGACTGGCTTGTAGTTGTGTAACTGTGTTTGTTTGTCCCGCACTTCCCACCCACACACACAGCGATATGGGGGAAAGTGGGTGGATACAGATGAGGCTTGACATGGGAATATAGTACCCTGATAAACAGAGTTTATAGACCATACGGCCAAGCACTTATTAACTCACCTGCTTTAGGGTAACTGGGGGGGGGTAACTGTGCAGGTGCAAGTGAGAAAGGACTCACTTGCCGGGTAGGAAACCCTGTTCTCTTGGGTTGGGGAACCATTGCGTCGAGGACACCATGTGGAGTGGCGGAGAGCCAAACTCTGCTGTTTCGGTATAGCATGCAGTTATAGCTGAGAGTATTGCTGTTTGGACAGTGCCCGAAGAAATGTGTGTGCATTTACGTACGGACAGAGTATTGAGCACTTACTGTAGGGCTGAAGAGTACCGCTATATGTAACATAGCTTGGCTTATGCTGAAGATGTGTGAGTGCAGGTTTCGGTCAGTGGAAGCTGCTGAGGGGAGGGTTGGTCATAATAATGGCTGGAATGGCATCACGTATTTGATACCATTCCACTAATTCAGCTCCAGCCATTATCAATTTGGGTGCCACCAACCTCCTGTGGATTGGGCAGGTTACTTTCTAAATGTAATCCATTACAGTTACTAGTTACCTGTCCAAAATTGTCATCAGTAACGTTACATTTGAATTACCCAAACTCAGTAATGTCATCTAATTACTTTCAGATTACTTTCCCCTTAAGCGGCGTTAGAAGACAAAAATGAATATTACCAATTGAATGACATCTATTTCAATATAAATCAGAGTTTATATGGCCATAAATGGATGTTGCATTTTACTTCAATGGTTATGTAGGCTTCTAACCTTTTGCTTTCTACTTCAATACAGATAATACAATGATTAGGCTATATATTTACATTAAAAACCAATGTCTTTCAGATTTACAGTCATTCCAAATAATTAAATACCCCTTGGTATTCATGATTTGGTGTCAAAAACCCTCTCTCTATCATGACACTAGGCGAGACCACAATGCAGACACAGGAGGCAGATGGTTGGAGTTTAAGATGTTGAAAAAAATCCAAAGGGAATAAGCAAGAAAATGGTCGTGGACAGGTCCTAACCAGATCAGAGTCCCGGAGGTACAGAGTGGCAGGCAGGTTCAAGGTCAGAGCAGGCAGAATGGTCAGGCAGGCGGGTACAGAGTCCAGAACAGGCAAGGATCGAAACCGGGAGGACTAAAGAAAAAAAAGGAGAAAAGGGGCAAAGCAGGAAAACGGGAAAACCTCTTGTAGGCTTGGACATACAAGACAAACTGGCACAGAGAGACAGGAAACACAGGGATAAATACACTGGGGAAAACAAGCGACACCTGGAGGGGGTGGAGACAATAACGAGGACAGGTGAAACAGATCAGGGTGTGACACTCTCCTTAACCCTCTCTCTGGCCCTGGAAGAGACACAGACTTTGAGGCCTTTTACTGCTGAGATAGGCTACCATACCCCGCTTCAACCTGACCCCATTGTCCAGTTGCAGAGGCCACTTCACCTCTGTGTTAGGGACCAGGTTGCCAGACAACTCAGTCAGTTTACCTGATCAGCCAATCACAGGCCATGTCAGGTGGGGTAAGTCTGAGACCCCTATTCCTTCTTGTTCTTTAGTTGGACGCAGGGGTATAGCGAGATAAAAGGTCAAAAACTGCATCACCTCAACACAACTCACCACTGGGCCTTTCCTACAAGGACAAGACTCCTCCTTGGACTTCCCAACGTGTGTTAGTGTGTCACTGACCATGTAAGTGGGCTTTGTTAGGGTTCATGTTTAAATTCTGTATCTGTATATAGTAGGCCCCTGGTACTGTGTAAATACTGCATAATTACCATTGTGTGCTTATTCATTTGAGGGTTACATGTTACTATCTAATGCCTGTTTACTAGCCACACTACTTTGTCCTATTGGGCTGTCCCTTTTGGCATAGTTCAGGGGTACTTTACATGTTCAGGCCATGAGGTAAAATCTCTCCCCATTACACTCTATAGGTCAAGATGACTGCCAGCCAGTTGTTATGACTGGCCTGCTCAGGTCAGGTTACCGGGGACCATAATCCTACAGAGAGATCTCTCACACACACCAGAGGAGAAGAGATTGAGAGGTATGAAGATGGGGAGGTTTTATGACACCTCACGCCCATTGTAAATCTAAGGCAGCAGACAAAATTCCTTTGTCCTCTCACTATGGTGTACCGGCCTCAGAACATTAACATGCAATAAATGGACTTTGGAACAATGGGTTTCGTCAGCCACAATGGTGGTAATGACGATAGATGGAATATGAATGTCATTTTTGTTATATTATTAAAAGTTTCACCGACGACATTATAAAGAAAACATTGTAACTTTAAGAGTTTTCCTAGTATATATATTTTTTTAGAAGCTTCCAGGTTAGAGTCCCGCTCCTTGTAAGCTCTACCCTTTAGCTCAGTGCGAATGTTGCCTGTAATCCATGGCTTTTGGTTGGGGTATGTACGTACAGTTGCTGTCTGGACGACGTCATCGATGCACTTATTGATGAAGCCAGTGACGAATGTGGTGTACTCCTCAATGACATCGGAAGAATCCTGGAACATAATCTAGTCTGTGCTAGCTAAACAGTCCTGTAGCTTAGCATGTGCTTCACCTGACCACTTTTTGATGACCGAGTCACTGATGCTTCCTGCTTTAATTTGAGCTTGTAAGCAGGAATCAGGAGGATAGAATTAGGGTCAGATTTGCCAAATGGAGGACGAGGGAGAGATTTGTACATGTCTCTGTGTATGGAGTAAAGGTGGTCTAGAATTTAAGTGTCCCTGCATTAAATTACCCGGCCACTAGGAGTGCCGCCTCTGGATGAACATCTTCCTGTTTGCTTATGGCGGTATACAGCTCATTGAGTGCGGACTTAGTGCCAGCCTCGGTCTGTGGTGGTATGTAGACAGCTATGAAAGATACAGATGAAAACTCTCTACTTCCTTAGATATCATGCACCAGCTGTTGTTTACAAATATACATAGACCGCCACCCCTTGTCTTACCACAGGCGGCTGTTCTATCCTGTCGATACCAGCCAGCTGTAGGTTATTCATGTCGTCGTTCACCCACGACTTGGTGAAACATAAGATATTACAGTTTTTTTACAGTCCCTTTGGTAGGATTTACGTGCTTTAAATTCGTCCAAATTATTATCCAGCGATTGTACGTTGGTCAATAGTACCGATGGCAAAGGCAGATTAGCCACTTTTCGGCGACTTCTCACAAGGAACCCCGATCTCATTCAGCAATACCTCTTCCGTCTCTTTGTCCTGGAAGTGACTGGGATGAGGACCCTCTCGTCCGACTCATTAAAGAGAATTTCTTCATCCAGTTCAAGGTGAGTAATCGCTGTTCTGATGTCTAGAAGCTCTTTTCGGTCATAAGAGATGGTAGCAGCAACATTATGTACAAAAAGAGTTACCAATAAAATAGCACAGTTAGTTAAGAGCCCATAAAACAGCAGCCATCCCCTCTGGCGCCATCTTCATGATGTGACAATGGTGGTAACGGTTTGGATAAGCATTTGTTTGAAGAGTTAGACAATTAGTTTTAGAACAGTAGTTCCTGCTCATGACCAACTTGTGAGTCAAAAACTCATATATAAGATCATAGCATGCATATAGAGTTTGATGGCCTCCAGGGGAAGGTAAGGTCTTATAAGTCAAAAGTTGGATGGTCCAAACTTGACAGTGTTAACCACCTTCACCCATTTCTGCAATGGCAATTTGGAGTCCAAAATTATGCAGAGATGATTTAAGTTAGACACAAGTTTCAGTTTCTCCCCATTGACAAGAACAGCTCGTTGGGAAGAGTCAATGGTTTTCTTTGAGAAGTACATACAAACGAATGGCGGTCGGAAGGCGCGCAACTTTTGTTTTAGAAGTAGGGGGACATAACTGTTTATTTTTGACATCCAGTCAGATAAACACTCCAAATAGGCTACCCCTGCCACTCGGAGGCATCCGCATGGTCCTAAAGCACACTGCTGACTCGTTTTGTATCATATTCCAATGATGAAATTGGGGGGGCAAAATGCAATGTCGGAATATTGGGGAGACATGCCTGTCCGTGTGACACATGGACAGACAGTGACAAATCCAATATCACCTGCATTTAGCTAACCTAGGGTGTAATCATTAGTCCAACAGATGTAAACAAAAGCTTTTTTTGGACAAATTCACTCCAGAGAACACGTTTCCAGTGCTCCAGAGTCCAATGGCAGCGACCTTTACACCACTCCAGATGACGTTTGGCATTGCGCATGGTGCCCTTAGGCTTGTGTGCGGCTGCTTGGCCATGGAAACTCGTTTCAAGAAGCTCCCGACTAATAGTTATTGTGCTGACATTGCTTCCAGAGGCAGTTTGGAACTCGGTAGTGAGTATTGCAACCAAGGACAAATGATTTTTGAAGCTACGCGCTTCAACACTCGGCAGTCCCATTCTATGAGCTTCTGTGGCCTACCACTTTGCGACTGAGCTGTTGTTGCTCCTAGACGTTTCCACTTCACAATAACAGCACTCATATTTGACCGGGGCAGCTCTAGCAGAACAGCAATTTGATGAACTGACTTGTTGGGAAGGTGGCCTCCTATGATGATGCCACATTGAAAGTCACTGAGCACTTCAGTAAGGCCATTCTACTGCCAGTGTTTGTCTATGGAGATTGCATGGCTGTGTGCTCGATTTTATACACCTGTCAGCAACGGGTGTGGCTGAAATAGCCAAATCCAGTAATTTGAAGGGGTGTCCACAAACAGTACCAGTCACAACACAACTGATTGGCTCAAACACATTAAGAAGGAAAGAAATTCCACAAATTTACTTTTAACAAGGCACACCTTGAAATGCATTCCAGGTGACTACCTCATGAATCTGGTTGAGAGAATGCCAAGAGTGTTCTAAGCTGTCATCAAGACAAAGGGTGGCTACTTTGATTAGTCTCAAATATAAAATACATCTCGATTTGTTTAACACTTTTTGGTTACTACATGATTCAATATGTGCTATTTTCATAGTTTTGATGTCTTCGCCATTAGAAAATAGTAAATATAAAGAAAAACCCTGCAATGAGTAGGTGTGTCCAAACTTTTGACTGGTGCTGTGCTTTTGTATATATAGTGTACCTACACTCCTTCTCTCCCTTTCCCGTGAGCTATGGGCCATGGTCTCTTTGTCTGTCTCTTTCTCTGTTTGATCATGCTTCGAATAAGGCCTTGTAATGCTTTGCAACTTAAGCTGTATGCCTTGTATATGAATCCATTCATTTTAAAATGCAATTAAATACACTTGTATTTAGAATTCCATTCTCAGACATGTTTTGATTGCCTATTACTGTAACTCAGCTATAGTGTTCTTGCAAATGGCTAAATCATCTTTATAGAGACAGAAATATTTCAATGGAATAATTACTCAGTCATTATGAGTCGTATGTGAGGTATTTACCGTATACACTGAGTCTACAAAACATTAATAAGAACACTTGCTCTTTCCATGACATAGGAATAACCATCAAATATCCAGGTGTAAGCTATGATCTCTTATTGATGTCACTTGTTAAATCCACTTCAACTGGTGTAGATGAAGGGGAGGAGACAGGTTAAAGAATTATTTGTAAGCCTTGAGACAATTTAGACATGGATTGGGTATGTGTACCATTCAAAGGGTGAAAGGGCAAGACAAAAAAAACACCTTGTAGAGTCCATGCCCCGACAAATTAAGTCTGTTCTGGGGGAAAAAGAGGGGACCATTCAATATTAGGAAGGTGTATATACTGTACTCAGTATATACTGTACATGTCAAATATTACTGCCCATTACACAAATAAATGTATGCATATTTCGGTTAGGAAAGACATAAAAAAACATGATACAAGGAAATGTATATCAAAAGAACAGAATAGCATGTTTTGAGTTGTAGTTATCTCTGCAATACCAAATGAAATGAACTTGTTCCTATAACAGAAGTCACAGGCCCTGCCCTACCACAGTCAACACACATTATTTTACAGTAAGAATATAATGGAATATCCCAAATGACTATTGCTGTTTGTCACCAGTAGCCTACTCACATGAGGAATGCACGGAGCCATGGTTATTCTAGGAAAACATTACATTTTGAAACATAGACCATTCACACAATTTGTACAGTGGTTTGGCAAAAATGGGTTCATTCGAAATCTTGGAATCAGCACTTCTTCTGGATCCATGGACTTCCGATGGACATGGTCTCTGATCGCGGTCTTCAGTTCTCGTCCTGGTTCTGGAAGGAGTTCTGCGCCCTCATTGGGTCTTCGGCCTGCCTGTCCTCTGGTTTTCACCCCCAGTCCAATGGCCAGTCTGAGCAAACTAATCAGGACATGGGGATGGCTCTTCGTTGCCTAATCTCCGCCAACCCCACCACCTGGAGCCAGCAACTCATATGGGTGGAATACACACACATACCCTTCCCTGTTCGGCCACTGGTCTCTCGCCTTTTGAGTGTTACATGGGATTTCAGCCGCCGCTCTTCCTTGAGGAAGAGGTCAGCATACCTTCGGCCCAGATGTTCATCCGCTGCTGTCGCCGTACCTGGAAGATCAAACCTCTGTCTCAAAGCCCTTTGTCTCCTGTTTCTACACCTCCCGGTTCTGACCATTCTGCTTGCCCTGAACCGGAGCCTGCCTGCTGTTCTGTCCCTGTTTGACGCTGTCTTGGATTACTGACCTCAGCCTGCCCTGACCCTGAGCCTGCCTGCCGTTCTGTCCCTTACTGATGCTGTCTTGGATTACCGACCTCTCCCTGCCCTGGACCTGTGGTTTGACTGTCCCCTGTTTTGTGATAAAGATCTGAGATTTGCACTCTCTGCCTTCCGTGTCTGCATCTGGGTCTCATCCTGAGTCGTGTTAGAAGACCATTTTAAATAGCTTCCACTGTATTACTGTGGTTCTAATTCAAACCCATGTTAATTCATGTGAATGTGAATGGTTATCATTCAAAAAGTATTAATAGTATGACAAATCTGAATGCAAACGTTTGGTCAGGTTGAACATCTCAAAGTTGGTTTGACTTTGATAGTTTAAACGGTGTAGGAGGAGAAAAAAAGCCCACATTTAAAAAAATGCCACCATGTAAGTCTATTGTCACACCTTGATCTGTTTCACCTGTCTGGTGTCCACCCCCCTCCAGGTGTCGCTCATCTTCCCCATTATCCCCAGTGTATTTATACCTGTGTTCTCTGTTGCCAGTTTGTTTTGTTTCGTAAAGACTACCAGCGGTTTGTCCCATGCGCCTGTCTTTCTCTAGTTCCTGTTTTCTAGTTTTCCTGGTCACACCACCCTGGATTAGTGACCTCTGCCTGCCCTGACTCTGAGTCTGCCTGCCTTTCTGTACCTTTCAGAATCTGCTCTGGATTACTGACCTCTGCCTGCCCTTGACCTGTCATTTGCCTGCACCCCTGTTTTTGTTACTTTGAACTGTCTGCATCTGGGTATTCTCCTGAGCCTTGACATCAATGGCACACCTATTACCATTGCAATGCATTGGTATCCCATTTAAATATTATTGTAGTACAAAACGTATAGATGCTTTCTCAAGAAACCTCATTTGGGGCAGTCTGCACATTTAGAAGTTGGTTTCATGTTAATAGCTTACGTCGTTTAAGCGCTATAGCGAGCGGAGTCAGTCAAATAATAATAACTAGAAAAGTACATTTCCTGAAGAAAATGTGATGTGCATCCTAGCTTGTGAAGGACTGATGGATAGGACAGCCTGAACATGTGAAAGTCGGTTTGGTGTCTCTAGTTTAGGTTCAAGAGTTACTGTTGAATGGTTGTTTTATTCAAATGTATGCAATTGTATAAACTCATAGTTGATCAAAGGTTTGAAAGAATTTGAAGTTAGGATAGGCTGATAATGTGAACATGTGTTTGGTGCATTTTAAAATGTGCAGCTTTGTCACACAACACCAAGCCACAGATGCCTCATGTTTTAAGGTAGTGTGCAATATGTATGTTGACTGCAGGAATGTCAGAGTGAGCTGTTGCCAGAGAACTTAATGTTAATTTCTCTACCATAAGCTGTCTCCAATGTTAGAGAAATTGGCGGTTCGTCCAACCGGCCTCACAACCACAGACCATATGTAACCACGCCAGCCCAGGACCACCACATCCGGTTTCTCCACATGCGGGAGTGGAAAAGTTACTGTTGGTGAGTTATTTTATGCAAATGTTTTTAAGAATTGGAGGTTAGACTATGCTGAAAATGTGACAGTTGGTTCAGTGTCTCTAGCTTGACCAATTGAAGAGTTATTTTTATGCAAATGTGTGCACATTTGCGAAGATAATCTATCCACTTGACAGGTGTGGCATAACAACCCTCGGATGAAACCTCTCTCCTGGATGAAGCAATTGATCGATCACTATCCCCATCTTCACCTACAGAAATTGTTGTGTTCGAGACAATCTAAAGTGAGACCAATTCAAGACCAGGTGTGGATGAAATAGCCAAATTCACTCATTTGAAGGGGTGTTCACAACATTTCTAGACAAATATCAACTTAATTCTTATCAAAACATCATTAGACATGAATAATGTTATCTGAAATAAAGAATTACCAAAACAGACTTATATTAAGCAAAATTAAACTTAATGTGCATTTTCTGTTAACTTCTTGGATATAGGGGGCGCTATTTTAATTTTTGGATGAAAAACGTTCCCGTTTTAAACAAGATATTTTGTCACGAAAAGATGCTCGACTATGCATATAATTGACAGCTTTGGAAAGAAAACACTCTGACGTTTCCAAAACTGCAAAGATATTGTCTGTGAGTGCCGCAGAACTGATGTTACAGGCGAAACCCAGATAAAAATCCAATCAGGAAGTGCCGCATTTTTTAAACAGCCTTAAAATGACTCCTTAAATGGCTGTGAAGGAGCTAGGAGTCAGCTTACGTTTTCCACGTTTTACCCAAGGTGTCTGCAGCATTGTGACGTCTTTTTAGGCATTTCCATTGGAGAATGGCTGTAAGAGACCATATAGGGCGAGTGGACGCATGGTGTCTCCCGGAGAAAACGTTGCGTAAAATACTGAGGTAGCCATTTTTCCAATAGTTTCTTATGAGAAACCAACTGCCTCCACGGATATATTATTGAATACATATGTTAAAAACACTTTGAGGATGGATCCTAAACAACGTTTGCCGTGTTTCTGTCGATATTATGGAGAAAATTTTGAAAAAAGTACTGCGTTATAGTTTAAGTATTTTCGGTCGATTTCTCAGCCAAGCAGGATGAACAAACGTGACGTTTCTCGCCTACAAAAATATTATTTTTGGAAAAAAGGAAATTTGCTATCTAACTGGGAGTCTCCTGAGTGAAAGCATCTGAAGTCCTTCAAAGGTAAATTATTTAATTTAGTTACTTTTCTTATTTTTGTGAAAATGTTGCCTGCTGCCAGCACAGCCTAGCATAGCATGCTAAACTTACACAAATGCTTGTCTAGCGTTGGCTGTAACGCATATTTTGAAAATCTGAGATGACAGTGTTGTTAAAAAAAAGGCTAAGCTTGTGTTTCAATATATTTATTTCATTTAATTTGTGATTTTCATGAATAGGAAACGTTGCGTTATGGTAATGCACTTGAGGCTATGATTACGCTCCCGGATACGGGATTGCTCGTCGCTAGAGGTTAAACAGAAATATATATATATATATATACAAAAAAAATTTAAAAAAATAAAGGGAACACTTAAACAACACAATGTAACTCCAAGTCAATCACACTTCTGTGAAATCAAACTGTCCACTTAGGAAGCAACACTGATTGACAATACATTTCACATGCTGTTGTGCAAATGGAATAGACAACAGGTGGAAATTATAGGCAATTAGCAAGACACCCCCAATAAAGGAGTGGTTCTGCAGGTGGTGACCACAGACCACTTCTCAGTTCCTATGCTTCCTGGCTGATGTTTTGGTCACTTTTGAATGCTAGCAGTGCTTTTTCACTCTAGTGGTAGCATGAGACGGAGTCTACAACCAAGTGGCTCAGGTAGTGCAGCACATCCAGGATGGCACATCATTGCGAGCTGTGGCAAGAAGGTTTGATGTGTCTGTCAGCGTAGTGTCCAGAGCATGGAGGCGCTACCAGGAGACAGGCCAGTACATCAGGAGACATGGAGGAGGCCGTAGGAAGGTAACAACCCAGCAGCAGGACCGCTACCTCCGCCTTTGTGCAAGGAGGAGCAGGAGGAGCACTGCCAGAGCCCTGCAAAATGACCTGCAGCAGGCCACAAATGTGCATGTGTCTGCTCAAACGGTCAGAAACAGACTCCATGAGGGTGGTATGAGGGCCCGACGTCCACAGGTGGGGGTTGTGCTTACAGCCCAACACCGTGCAGGACATTTGGCATTTGCCAGAGAACACCAAGATTGGCAAATTCGCCACTGAAGCCCTGTGATCTTCACAGATGAAAGCAGGTTCACACTGAGCACATGTGACAGACGGGAGAGTCTGGAGACGCCGTGGAGAACGTTCTGCTGCCTGCAACATCCTCCATCATGACCGGTTTGGTGGTGGGTCAGTCATGGTGTGGGGTGGCATTTCTTTGGGGGCCGCACAGCCCTCCATGTGCTCGCCAGAGGTAGCCTGACTGCCATTAGGTACCGAGATGAGATCCTCAGACCCTTTGTGAGACCATATGCTGGTGTGGTTAGCCCTGGGTTCCTCCTAATGCTAGACCTCATGTGGTTGGAGTGTGTCAGGAGTTCCTGCAAGAGGAAGGCATTGATGCTATGGACTGGCCCGCACCTCCCCAGACATGAATCCAATTGAGCACATCTGGGACATCATGTCTCGCTCCATCCACCAATGCCACGTTGCACCACAGACTGTCCAGGAGTTGGCGGATGCTTTAGTCCAGGTCTGGGAGGAGATCCCTCAGGAGACCATCTGCCACCTCATCCGGAGCATGCACAGGCGTTGTAGGGAGGTCATACAGGCACGTGGAGGCCACACACACTACTGAGCCTCATTTTGACTTGTTTTAAGGACATTACATCAAAGTTGGATCAGCCTGTAGTGTGGTTTTCCACTTTAATTTTGAGTGTGACTCCAAATCCAGACCTCCATAGGTTGATAAATTTGATTTCCATTGATAATTTTTGTGTGATTTTGTTGTCAGCACATTCAACTATGTAAAGAAAAACGTATTTAAAAAGAATATTTCATTCATTCAGATCTAGGATGTGTTATTTTAGTGTTCCCTTTATTTTTTTTGAGCAGTGTATATGTGTTTCTCCCTTAAAAACTCAGCAAAAAAAAATATTTAAAAAATTCAGGACCCTGTCTTTCAAAGATAATTCATAAAAATCTAAATAACTTCACAGATATTTATTGTAAACGGTTTCAACACTGTTCCCAATTCTGTTCAATGAACCATAAACAATTAATGAACATACACCTGTGAAACGGTCGTTAAGGCACTAACAGCTTACAGACGGTAGGCAATTATGGTCACAGTTATGAAAACTTATGACACTAAAGAGGCCTTTCTACTGACTGAAGAACACCAAATGAAAGATGCCCAGAGTGCCTGCTCATCTGCGTGAACGTTCCTTTGGCATGCTGCAAGGAGGCATGAGGACTGCAGATGTGGCCAGGGCAATAAATTGGAATGTCCGGACTGTGAGATGACTAAGACAGCACAATGGGGAGACAGGACGGACAGCTGATTGTCCACGCAGACCACGTGTAACTACACCTGCACAGGATCGGTACATTCAAACCTCACACCTGCGGGACAGGTACAGGATGGCAACAACAACTGCCCGTGATACACCAGGAACGCACAATCCCTCCATCAGAGCTCAGACTGTCCGCAATAGGCTGAGAGAGGCTGGACTGAGGGCATGTAGGCCTGTTGTAGTAAGGCAGGTCCTCACCAGACATCACCGGCAACAATGTCGCCTATGGGCACAAACCCACCATCGCTGGACCAGACTGGACTGGCAAAAAATGCTCTTCACTGACGAGTTGCAGTTTTGTCTCACAAGGGGTGATGGTCGGATCACGTTTATCATCGAAGGAATTAGCTTTACACCAAGGCCTGTACTCTGGAGCGGGATCGATTTGGAGGTGGAGGGTCCGTCATGGTCTGGGGCGGTGTGTCACAGCATCATCGGACTGAGCTTGTTGTCATTGCAGGCAATCTCAATGCTGTGTGTTACAGGGAAGACATCCTCCTCCCTCATGTGGTACCCTTCCTGCAGGCTCATCCTGACATTACCCTACAGCATGACAGTTCCACCAGCCATACTGCTCGTTCTGTGCGTGATTCCCTGCAAGACAGGAATGTCAGTGTTCTGCCATGGCCAGCGAAGACCCCAGATCTAAATCCCATTGAGCACGTCTGGGACCTGTTGGATCGGAGGGTGAGGGCTAGGGCCATTCCCCCCAGAAATGAGTGGGGTAACATCTCACAGCAAGAACTGACAAATCTGGTGCAGTCCATAAGGAGGAGATGCACTGCAGTACTTAATGCAGCTGGTGGCCACACCAGATGCTGACCCCCCCCCCCTTGTTCAGGGACACATTATTCAAATTCTGTTAGTCACATGTCTGTGGAACTTGTTCAGTTTCTGTCTCAGTTGCTGAATCTCGATATGTTCATACAAATATTAACACATGTTAAGTTTGCTGAAAAGAAACGCAGTTGACAACGTTTCTGTTTATGCCGAGTTTATAATGTCAATAATCTTTTTTTCCAAAGTACTTTCAGTTCCCAGAGCAAAAACCCTGTTCTATCCTGCAGCATGAGTGCAGGACAATTGCAAGGCTGCTTCGGACCACTCTACGACAGCTGCTGTTAGCTGACGCTGTCGAACTCCATGTGGGGTCAAACGACATTAGGAAGGCTTGCTCGAAATGGCTGAAAATAGATTTGAAAGAACTGATTCTAGCTCTGAAAGATAAAAAAAACTGCCAATCATTTCCGGTCCGGTACCATCGTTGGTCTGCGACTGTGAACGATTCAGCAGGTTACAGGCATTTACACACCTGGCTACAAGATTACTGTAGCTCTGTTGAAATAACTTTTATAGATAACTTTGAGACTTTCTGGAAGCAGAAGATGCTCTACAGGAATGATGGAGTCCATCGAAATCATCTTGGCTCCAGGACACTGTTCACACATTTCAAGGCTGCTTTGTGAAAATTACTTATCAATGACCCAAGCCCAGCTCAAATAATCCCTACCATTGTGTTGCTGAGTAGTCGTAAAGCAGCAGCAAATGTACATTATCCCAGGTGCTTTGGAAGTCACAATGTAAGTCATCTAATTTATGTCCCTCTAACTCTCCTTGTGTTGATCCTACAGCTATTGTATACTGTGCATATTTTGGGACGTGAACACTCAGTGCATTTGACCTGACGGAGATCCGTTTCAAATTGAAACATTGTCAATAATGCGGTGAATTTGGAGCTTTAACAGTGTGCGGACCTTCTTGTTCTATATAGGCTCACGTGCCTCACCTAAAGCTCATTCTTTTGGAATGTTGCAATAGACCACCAAGTGCAAACAGTCAGTATCTGGATAACGTGTTAAATGTTTGATAATGTATGTGATGTCAACAGAGAGGTATATTTTTATGGGTGACCTTAATATTGACTGGATTTTATCTAGCTGCCCACTCAAGAGAAAGCTTCAAACTGTAACCGTTGCATTTAACCTGGTTCAGGTTATCAGTCAACCTACCAGGGTATTTGCAAACAACACAGGAATGAAATCATCAACATATATTAATCACATCTTTACTAATGCTGCAGAGATCTGCTTTAAAGCAGTATCCAAATCCATCTGATGTAGTGATCACAATTTAATAGCCATATCTAGGAATACCAAAGTTCCAAAAGCTGGACCTAATATAGTGTATAAAAAGTAATACAATAAGTTTTGTAGTGATTTCCATGTTGATGATGTAAATCATATTTGTTGGTCTGTGGTGTGTAATGAGGAGCAACCAGATGCATCATTTATGAAATTGTTTATTCCAGTTAATAATAACTGGGCTCCCGAGTGGTGAAGTGGTCTAAGGCACTGCATCTCAGGGCTAGAGGCATCACTACAGACCCTGGTTTGATTCCAGGCTGTGTCACAGCCAGGTGTGATTGAGAGTCCCATAGGGTGCCACACAATTGGCCCAATGTCGTCCAGGTTAGGGTTTTATCCTCAAATGACTTGCCTAGATAAATAAAGGTTAAATAAAAAAATAAGCATGCACCCAATAAGAAATTACTGTAAAAATGGTTAAATCCTCATATATTGAGAAATTGAAAAAGTGCATTGTTGAGAAGGATGAGGCAAAACGTATGGCTAATAAGTCTGGCTGCACAATTGATTGGCAAACGTACTGCAAATTGAGAAATCATGTGACAAAACTGAATAAAATGATGAAGAAACTATACTATAAAACAAAGATGAATGATAGTAAAATGTTTTGGAGCCCCTTAAATGAAGGTTTGGGCAAAAAGGCAAACTCAGCTCCATCATTCATTGAATCAGATGGCTCATTCATCACAAAACCCACTGATATTGCCAACTACTTTAATGATTGTTTCAAAGGCAAGATTAGCAAATTTAGGCACAACATGCAAGAAACAAATGCCGACAATACACATCCAAGCATAACTGACCAAATTATGAAAGACTAACATTGTCATTTAAAATTCTGAAAAGTGAGTATGGTATTGCTGTCTATCAACAATGACAAGCCACCTGGGTCTGACAAATTGGATGGAACATTATTGAGGATAATAGTGATGATATTGCCACTCCTATTTGCCATATCTTCAATATAAGCTGACAAGTGTGTGCCCTCAGGCTTGGAGGGAAGCAATTGTCATTCCGCTACCCTAGAATAGTAAAGCCCCCTTTACTGCTTTAAATAGCCAACCAATCAGCCTGTTACCAACCCTTAGTCAACCTTTGGGAAAAAATGTGTTTGACCTGATACAATGCTATTTTACAGTAAACTAATTGACAACATACTTTCAGCATGCTTATAGGGAAGGACATTCAACATGCACGGACGGCACTTGCACAAATGACTGATGATTTGCAAAGAGAAATGGATGATGAAAAGATTGTGGTAGCTGTTTTGACATTATCGATCATAGTCTGCTGCTGGAAAAACATATGTGTTATGGCTTTACACCCCTGCTATAATGTGGATAAAGAGTTACCTGTCTAACAGAACACAGAGGGTGTTCTAATGGAAGCCTCTCCAACATAATCCCGATCCCAATCTTTACTAATGACATGCCACTGGCTTTGCCAATGTGTCTGTGTATGCGGATGACTCAACACTATATATGTTAGCTATTACAGTGAGTGAAATTACTGCAACACTTAACAAAGAGTTAGTCCTAAATATTTCCAAAAACTAAAAGCGTTGTACTTGGGACAAATCATTCACTAAACCATAAACCTCAACTAAATATTGTAAAGAATAATGTGGAAATTGAGCAAGTTGTGGAGACTAAACTGCTTGGAGTAACCCTGGATTGTAAACTATCATGGTCAAAACATATTGATGCAACAGCAGCTAAGATTGGGAGAAGTTTGTCCACAATAAAGCACTGCTTTGCCTTCTTAACAGCATGATCAACAAGGCAGGTCCTACAGGCCTTAAAAATACACCTTATGGAACAGCGGAGTCTGTGAAGAGACACAGAAAGGCACAAACACACGCACATACTCATTCCAAACCATCTCAATTTGGTTGAGGTCAGGGGATTGTGGAGGCCAGGTCATCTGATGCAACACTCCATCACTCTCCTTCTTGATAAAATAGCCCTTACACAGTCTGGAGGTGTGTTGGGTCATTGTCCTGTTTAAAAACAAATGATAGTCCCACTAAGCCCAAACCAAGTATCTTCTTCTTATTGGTGTCCTTTCGTAGTGGTTTCTGTGCAGCAATTCGACCACAGTCTCCTCTCCTCTCCTCACACAGTCTCCTCTGAACAATTGATGTTGAGATGTGTCTGTTACTTGAATTCTGTGAAACATTTATTTGGGCTGCAATTTGGCTGGTAACTCTAATGAACTTATCCTCTGCAGCAGAGGTAACTCTGGGTCTTCCATTTCTGTGGCGGGCGTCATGAGAGCCAATATCTTCATAGCTCTTGATAGTTTTACGACTGCACTTGAAGAAACTTTCAAAGTTCTGGAAATGTTCCATATTGACTGACCTTCATGTCTTCAACTATTGATGGACTGTTGTTTCTCTTTGCTTATTTGAGCTGTTCTTACCATAATATGGACTTGGTCGGCTATCTTCTGTATACCCCCCTACCTTGTCACAACACAACTGATAGGCTCAAACGCATTAAGAAGAAAATAAATTCCACAAATTATTAACCTTTAAAAAGACACACCTGTTAATTGAAATGCATTCCAGGTGACTACCTCATGAAACTGGTTGAGAGAATGTAAAGAGTGAGCAAAGCTGTCATTAAGGTAAAGGGTGGCTATTTGAAGAATCTCCAAAATAAAATATATTTCCATTTCTTTCACACTTTTTGGTTACTACATGATTCCATTTGTTATTTCATAGTTTTGATGTCTTCACTATTATTCTACCATGTAGAAAATAGTAAAAAAAAATAAAGAAAACCTTTGAATGAGTCGGTGTTCTAAAACTTGTGACCGATAGTGTAAGGGAGTATAAAGTGTACACAGTAATCTGTAAAATATTTGTTGTTTAAAGTTTGGGCTCCCTAGTGGCGCAGAGGTCTAAGGTACTGCATCTCAGTGCAAGAGGTGTCACTAGAGTCTCTTGTTCAAAACCAGTCTGATACACATCTGGCCATAATTGGGAGTCCCATAGGACTGTGCACATTTGGCCGAGTGTCGCTTGGGTAGGCCGTCATTGTACATAAGAATTTGTTCTTAAACCTCTAGTAACTACCCATCCTGTGTCCGGGAGCGTAATCATTGACTGACACTAATTAACATAACGCAACGGACATAAATATTCCTATTCCTATTCATGAAAATCTCAAGTGAAATATATATACAGCTTAGCCTTTTGTTAATCACCCTGTCATCTCAGATTTTCACAACATCAAATCAAATCAAATCAAATCAAATCAAATTTTATTTGTCACATACACATGGTTAGCAGATGTTAATGCGAGTGTAGCGAAATGCTTGTGCTTCTAGTTCCGACAATGCAGTAATAACGAGCAAGTAATCTAACTAACAATTCCAAAAAAAACTACTGTCATACACAGTGTAAGGGGATAAAGAATATGTACATAAGGATATATGAATGAGTGATGGTACAGAGCAGCATAGGCAAGATACAGTAGATGATATCGAGTACAGTATATACATATGAGATAAGTATGTAAACCAAGTGGCATAGTTAAAGTGGCTAGTGATACATGTATTACATAAGGATGCAGTCGATGATATAGAGTACAGTATCAACGTATGCATATGAGATGAACAATGTAGGGTAAGTAACATTATATAAGGTAGCATTGTTTAAAGTGGCTAGTGATATATTTACATCATTTCCCATCGATTCCCATGATTAAAGTGGCTGGAGTAGAGTCAGTGTCATTGACAGTGTGTTGGCAGTAGCCACTCAATGTTAGTGGTGGCTGTTTAACAGTCTGATGGCCTTGAGATAGAAGCTGTTTTTCAGTCTCTCGGTCCCAGCTTTGATGCACCTGTACTGACCTCGCCTTCTGGATGGCAGCGGGGTGAACAGGCAGTGGCTCGGGTGGTTGATGTCCTTGATGATCTTTATGGCCTTCCTGTAGCATCGGGTGGTGTAGGTGTCCTGGAGGGCAGGTAGTTTGCCCCCGGTGATGCGTTGTGCAGACCTCACTACCCTCTGGAGAGCCTTACGGTTGAGGGCGGTGCAGTTGCCATACCAGGCGGTGATACAGCCCGCCAGGATGCTCTCGATTGTGCATCTGTAGAAGTTTGTGAGTGCTTTTGGTGACAAGCCAATTTCTTCAGCCTCCTGAGGTTGAAGAGGCGCTGCTGCGCCTTCCTCACGATGCTGTCTGTGTGAGTGGACCAATTCAGTTTGTCTGTGATGTGTATGCCGAGGAACTTAAAACTTGCTACCCTCTCCACTACTGTTCCATCGATGTGGATGGGGGTGTTCCCTCTGCTGTTTCCTGAAGTCCACAATCATCTCCTTAGTTTTGTTGACGTTGAGTGTGAGGTTATTTTCCTGACACCACACTCCGAGGGTCCCTCACCTCCTCCCTGTAGGCCGTCTCGTCGTTGTTGGTAATCAAGCCTACCACTGTTGTGTCGTCCGCAAACTTGATGATTGAGTTGGAGGCGTGCATGGCCACGCAGTCGTGGGTGAACAGGGAGTACAGGAGAGGGCTCAGAACGCACCCTTGTGGGGCCCCAGTGTTGAGGATCAGCGGGGAGGAGATGTTGTTGCCTACCCTCACCACCTGGGGGCGGCCCGTCAGGAAGTCCAGTACCCAGTTGCACAGGGCGGGGTCGAGACCCAGGGTCTCGAGCTTGATGACGAGCTTGGAGGGTACTATGGTGTTGAATGCCGAGCTGTAGTCGATGAACAGCATTCTCACATAGGTATTCCTCTTGTCCAGATGGGTTAGGGCAGTGTGCAGTGTGGTTGAGATTGCATCGTCTGTGGACCTATTTGGGCGGTAAGCAAATTGGAGTGGGTCAAGGGTGTCAGGTAGGGTGGAGGTGATATGGTCCTTGACTAGTCTCTCAAAGCACTTCATGATGACGGATGTGAGTGCTACGGGCGGTAGTCGTTTAGCTCAGTTACCTTAGCTTTCTTGGGAACAGGAACAATGGTGGCCCTCTTGAAGCATGTGGGAACAGCAGACTGGTATAGGGATTGATTGAATATGTCCGTAAACACACCGGCCAGCTGGTCTGCGCATGCTCTGAGGGCGCGGCTGGGGATGCCGTCTGGGCCTGCAGCCTTGCGAGGGTTAACACGTTTAAATGTCTTACTCACTTCGGCTGCAGTGAAGGAGAGACCGCATGTTTCCGTTGCAGGCCGTGTCAGTGGCACTGTATTGTCCTCAAAGCGGGCAAAAAGTTATTTAGTCTGCCTGGGAGCAAGACATCCTGGTCCGTGACTGGGCTGGGTTTCTTCCTGTAGTCCGTGATTGACTGTAGACCCTGCCACATACCTATACACATACCAACATGCCACACCCTGCCACATACACATACCAACATGCTTTACAGCCAAAGCTAGACAAGCATTTGTGTAAGTTTATCGATAGCCTAGCATAGCATTTTGTCCAGCTAGCAGCAGGTAACTTGGTCACGGAAATCAGAAAAGCAATCAAATTCAATTGTTTACCTTTGATGAGCTTCGGATGTTTTCACTCACGAGACTCCCAGTTAGATAGCCAATGTTCCTTTTTTCCAAAAATATAATTTTTGTAGGCGAAATAGCTTCGTTTGTTCTTCACGTTTGGCTGAGAAATCGCCCGGAAATTGCAGTCACGAAAACGCCAAAAAAATATTACAAATTAGCTCCATAATATCGACAGAAACATGACAAACGTTGTTTATAATCAATCCTCAAGGTGTTTTCCAAATATCTATTCGATAATATATCCACCGGGACAATTGGTTTTTCAGTAGGACCGATTGGAATAATGGCTACCTCTGTATTTTACGTGAGAATCACTCTGAGAGCCATCAGGTGACCACTTATAGCCGCAATATAGCCGCTTACCGGTATTCTTCAACATAAATGTGTAAAACTACGTCACAATGCTGTAGACACCTTGGGGAATACCGAGAAAAAGTAATCTGGTTGATAGCCCATTCACTGCTCAATAGGGACGCATTGGAACGCAGAGCTTTCAAAAGATGAGTCACTTCCGGATTGGATTTTTCTCAGGCTTTCGTCTGCAATATCAGTTCTGTTATCCTCTTGGGGAGGCTGCGAATTTTCGCAGCTTTTTGTTAAAAATCGCGCAACATTTCAGCGCCCTGCTACTCATTCCAGGAATATAGTATATGCATATGATTAGTATGTGTGGATAGAAAACACTCAGACGTTTCTAAAACTGTTTAAATCACGGCTGTGACTATAACAGAACGTCTGTTTCAT
>NC_056445.1:3786403-3798558 GCF_018296145.1 Oncorhynchus tshawytscha
AAATCAAATCAAATTTTATTTGTCACATACACATGGTTAGCAGATGTTAATGCGAGTGTAGCGAAATGCTTGTGCTTCTAGTTCCGACAATGCAGTAATAACGAGCAAGTAATCTAACTAACAATTCCAAAAAAAACTACTGTCATACACAGTGTAAGGGGATAAAGAATATGTACATAAGGATATATGAATGAGTGATGGTACAGAGCAGCATAGGCAAGATACAGTAGATGATATCGAGTACAGTATATACATATGAGATAAGTATGTAAACCAAGTGGCATAGTTAAAGTGGCTAGTGATATATTTATTACATAAGGATGCAGTCGATGATATAGACATCATTTCCCATCGATTCCCATGATTAAAGTGGCTGGAGTAGAGTCAGTGTCATTGACAGTGTGTTGGCAGTAGCCACTCAATGTTAGTGGTGGCTGTTTAACAGTCTGATGGCCTTGAGATAGAAGCTGTTTTTCAGTCTCTCGGTCCCAGCTTTGATGCACCTGTACTGACCTCGCCTTCTGGATGGCAGCGGGGTGAACAGGCAGTGGCTCGGGTGGTTGATGTCCTTGATGATCTTTATGGCCTTCCTGTAGCATCGGGTGGTGTAGGTGTCCTGGAGGGCAGGTAGTTTGCCCCCGGTGATGCGTTGTGCAGACCTCACTACCCTCTGGAGAGCCTTACGGTTGAGGGCGGTGCAGTTGCCATACCAGGCGGTGATACAGCCCGCCAGGATGCTCTCGATTGTGCATCTGTAGAAGTTTGTGAGTGCTTTTGGTGACAAGCCGAATTTCTTCAGCCTCCTGAGGTTGAAGAGGCGCTGCTGCGCCTTCCTCACGATGCTGTCTGTGTGAGTGGACCAATTCAGTTTGTCTGTGATGTGTATGCCGAGGAACTTAAAACTTGCTACCCTCTCCACTACTGTTCCATCGATGTGGATGGGGGTGTTCCCTCTGCTGTTTCCTGAAGTCCACAATCATCTCCTTAGTTTTGTTGACGTTGAGTGTGAGGTTATTTTCCTGACACCACACTCCGAGGGCCCTCACCTCCTCCCTGTAGGCCGTCTCGTCGTTGTTGGTAATCAAGCCTACCACTGTTGTGTCGTCCGCAAACTTGATGATTGAGTTGGAGGCGTGCATGGCCACGCAGTCGTGGGTGAACAGGGAGTACAGGAGAGGGCTCAGAACGCACCCTTGTGGGGCCCCAGTGTTGAGGATCAGCGGGGAGGAGATGTTGTTGCCTACCCTCACCACCTGGGGCGGCCCGTCAGGAAGTCCAGTACCCAGTTGCACAGGGCGGGGTCGAGACCCAGGGTCTCGAGCTTGATGACGAGCTTGGAGGGTACTATGGTGTTGAATGCCGAGCTGTAGTCGATGAACAGCATTCTCACATAGGTATTCCTCTTGTCCAGATGGGTTAGGGCAGTGTGCAGTGTGGTTGAGATTGCATCGTCTGTGGACCTATTTGGGCGGTAAGCAAATTGGAGTGGGTCAAGGGTGTCAGGTAGGGTGGAGGTGATATGGTCCTTGACTAGTCTCTCAAAGCACTTCATGATGACGGATGTGAGTGCTACGGGGCGGTAGTCGTTTAGCTCAGTTACCTTAGCTTTCTTGGGAACAGGAACAATGGTGGCCCTCTTGAAGCATGTGGGAACAGCAGACTGGTATAGGGATTGATTGAATATGTCCGTAAACACACCGGCCAGCTGGTCTGCGCATGCTCTGAGGGCGCGGCTGGGGATGCCGTCTGGGCCTGCAGCCTTGCGAGGGTTAACACGTTTAAATGTCTTACTCACTTCGGCTGCAGTGAAGGAGAGACCGCATGTTTCCGTTGCAGGCCGTGTCAGTGGCACTGTATTGTCCTCAAAGCGGGCAAAAAAGTTATTTAGTCTGCCTGGGAGCAAGACATCCTGGTCCGTGACTGGGCTGGGTTTCTTCCTGTAGTCCGTGATTGACTGTAGACCCTGCCACATACCTATACACATACCAACATGCCACACCCTGCCACATACACATACCAACATGCTTTACAGCCAAAGCTAGACAAGCATTTGTGTAAGTTTATCGATAGCCTAGCATAGCATTTTGTCCAGCTAGCAGCAGGTAACTTGGTCACGGAAATCAGAAAAGCAATCAAATTCAATTGTTTACCTTTGATGAGCTTCGGATGTTTTCACTCACGAGACTCCCAGTTAGATAGCCAATGTTCCTTTTTTCCAAAAATATAATTTTTGTAGGCTAAATAGCTTCGTTTGTTCTTCACGTTTGGCTGAGAAATCGCCCGAAATTGCAGTCACGAAAACGCCCAAAAATATTACAAATTAGCTCCATAATATCGACAGAAACATGACAAACGTTGTTTATAATCAATCCTCAAGGTGTTTTCCAAATATCTATTCGATAATATATCCACCGGGACAATTGGTTTTTCAGTAGGACCGATTGGAATAATGGCTACCTCTGTATTTTACGTGAGAATCACTCTGAGAGCCATCAGGTGACCACTTATAGCCGCAATATAGCCGCTTACCGGTATTCTTCAACATAAATGTGTAAAACTACGTCACAATGCTGTAGACACCTTGGGGAATACCGAGAAAAAGTAATCTGGTTGATAGCCCATTCACTGCTCAATAGGGACGCATTGGAACGCAGAGCTTTCAAAAGATGAGTCACTTCCGGATTGGATTTTTCTCAGGCTTTCGTCTGCAATATCAGTTCTGTTATCCTCTTGGGGAGGCTGCGAATTTTCGCAGCTTTTTGTTAAAAATCGCGCAACATTTCAGCGCCCTGCTACTCATTCCAGGAATATAGTATATGCATATGATTAGTATGTGTGGATAGAAAACACTCAGACGTTTCTAAAACTGTTTAAATCACGGCTGTGACTATAACAGAACGTCTGTTTCATCGAAAAGCGCAGGAAAATCTGATCACTGGAGATGGAAAAAAATATCCATGCGCCACTTCCATGAATTGTTAAAGGTGAACCGTATTTAATGAGGCCGAGCTTGCAGTACCTACAGCTTCCACAGGATGTATAGAGTCTCCTCATTTGATTCTGATTTGATTCTTGGTAGATCCGACCAAAGGGAACCGATTCCCTCCGACCACCGACCTGAGGCATTGTCTCTGTGTTTTTCCGGACATTTTTTCCACACGAGAACTATCGAATTTACATCGCCTCCTGATGATTTTTATAGCTTATTAACGTGTAGTAATACCTAAAGTTGCATTAGAAAGGTATTTCGAAGTGTTTTGTGAAAGTTTATCGTCGACTTTTTAACTTTTAAAAAATGACGTTACGTTATGAAACGCTATTTTTTTCCGTTTATCACACAGTCTTCATAGATCGATATCTAGGCTATATATGGACCGATTTAATCCAAAAAAAGACCCAGTATTGATTATGGGACATCAAGGAGTGCCAAGAAAGAAGATGGTCAAAGGTAATGAATGTTTTATATTTTATTGTGCGGTTTGTGTAGCGCCGACTACGCTAATTATTTTTGTTTACATCCTCTACGGGTCTTTTGGGGTGTTACATGCTATCAGATAATAGCTTCTCATGCTTTCGCCGAAAAGCATTTTACAAATCTGACTCGGTGGCTAGATTCACAACGAGTGTAGCTTTAATTCAATACCTTGCATGTGTGTTTTAATGAAAGTTTGAATTTTAACGAAAAACGATCAGTGACGCTCTAAAATATCCGCTGACTACCCGCTGATTTGATCCCCCGAGGGAACATCCTCCCTAAGAAGTTTTAAACTCACAGACAATATTTTTACAGTTTTGGAAACTTTTGAGTGTTTTCTATCCTAAGCTGTCAATTATATGCATATTCTAGAATCTTGTCCTGACAAAATATCCCGTTTACTACGGGAACATTATTTTTCCAAAATGAAAATACTGCCCGCTAGTCACAAAATATTTTAACTGGTTTCCTAGTTAAATAAAGCCAAACCAACAAATAATAATAACATAGGGAGAAGTTTTTTCTGATAAGTGATACTTCATGGCCATGGTACTCCTTGATGTACCTTTATCAATCAATCAATAAAATGTATTTTGTATAAAACCCTTTTTTACATCAGCCGATGTCACAAAGTGGAATACAGAACCAAGTTTTGGAAATCCTGGTCTAGAATAACTAGATATCGGAACTCTAAGGCCGTCCTCCATGCAATGTAAGGCTTTGCTTTCCATAGGGATTGCACTACTGGGCATTCCCACAGTGCATGTAGGACAATTCCTGTTTCTCCCTTACATCGCTAACACACATTATCTTGTGAAAAACTCATTCTATGTAACCTAAGGTGAGTAAAATAAAATCTCTGAAAAACTTTCAACTGCATACTTTTTTACCTTGGCTTCCCTTTGTCCAATATTTGAAATAATATACAGCAAAGTACAATGCCTAATTTGAGCCAATCAACACCAAAAAATTCACTGTTTGCAATGTAAAAATTTGAATAAAGCAATCAGAGTTAATTCAAGACGACTCCTCTGCAGTTCTCCTGGCTGCCACCTAAAAACGTAATGTCAGTGGCTGATATTTTAACATTGATTTATGATGGGCTGTTCCAGGTGTATGGTTTGCACAACATTGTATGTAGCCCATATTGACCAACACGTGGCTATTGCTGTGGTGAGAGAAGCACGCCTGTATACCTCACAGAACTAGAATGAGATGCACTTTTTATTATCTTTCTCCTCTCTCTACTCTGATAGACATGCACCTGCAACTCTCATCTCTCCAGCATTGTACTTCATAATACAATACTGGAAAGCTTTAGGACTATAATTTCCTCATACAGTGCCTTGCAAAAGGCTAAAGTGCCTTGCGAAAGTATTCATCCCCATTGGCAGTTTTCCTATTTTGTTGCATTACAACCTGTCATTTAAATAGATTTTTATTTGGATTTCATGTCATGGACATACAGAAAATAGTCCAAATTGGTGAATTGAAATGAAAAAAATAACTTGTTTCAAAAAATTCTAAAAATAAAATAAAAAATGAAAAGTGGTGGATGCATACTGTATGTATTCACCACCTTTGCTATGAAGCCCCTAAATAAGATCTGGTGCAAACAATTACCTTCAGAAGTCACATAATTCGTTCTTAAAAAGTCCACCTGTGTGCAATCTAAGTGTCACGTGATCTGTCACATGATCTCAGTATATATACAGCTGTTCAGAAAGGCTCCAGTGTCTGCAAAACCACTGAGCATGGGGCACCACCAAGCAAGCGACACCATGAAGACCAAGGAGCTCTCCAAACCGTTCAGGGACAAAGTTGTGGAGAAGTACAGATCAGGGTGGCTTTACAAAAAATATCAGAAACTTTTAACATCCCAGGGAGCACCATTAAATCCTTTATTAAAAAATGGAAAGAATATGGCACCACAACAAACCTGCCAAGAGAGGGCCACCAACTAAAACTCACAGACCAGACAAGGAGGGCATTAATCAGAGAGGCAACAAAGAGACCAAAGATAACCCTGAAGGAGCTGCAAAGCTCCACAGTGGAGATTCTCTATAGGACCACTTTAAGCTGTACACTCCATAGAACTGAACTTTACAGAAGAGTGGCCAGAAAAAATCCATTGCTTATTAACCTCTCTACGCACGGAACCCGGTAGCGGGATGAAATTCGACAACATACGGTGATCGCTACATAAATAGTCATATTAAACATTCAGGAAAATACAAGTGTCTCACATGTTTCGAAAGCATAGAATCTTGCTAATCCAACTGAATTGTCAGATTTAAAAAGGATTTACTGCGAAAGAATGCGATGTGATTATCTGAGGATAGAGCCCCATAAAAACAACTATTTCAACCAGCAGAGGTGTAACAAAATCACAAACTGCAATAAAATAAATTGTTTACCTTTGACGATCTTCCTCTGTTTGCAATCCCAATGCTCATTGTTACACAATGAATGGTCTATTGTTTGATAAAATCCATTTTTATAGCCTAACACGAAACATTTTGTGAACCGCTTGTGTTGTGAATTCTGTCTCTTTCCATTTTCGAGGACACACTCGAGTTAAATAACCCACACAGAACGTGACTTTTCCAGTCATGTTTGGTTTCATTGTAATCAACTGGTTTGTTTGTAACACAACCAAACCTGATGGGTCATTTCGCGGGACGTATTGACTGGATGGGACGTATTGACTAAAAGAAACCGATTTGAAGACAACAAGTAAGGACATCATTGTGCACCAATGATTTGCCCGCTGTTTCGTTGATTGACTGTATTTTAACCCAATGACCACTGATCGTCTTGAAATCTAGCTAGGTAGATAGCCAATGAGCTGAGGTAAATGGCAATATGTAATGTTTATGTGTTGGAAGACTAACCCATGTAGTAAACTCCGGCATAAAGAGGGTCATTCACCATTGAAGTTTCATACCGGAAGGAGCAACGCATGTTGCTCACAGCATTGTTTTGGTAAAGCGCATATTCAGCTGTTTATATATCAATCAGTATGGCGACTAAGTCAGGGAAAGCTAAATCTAAGTCTAGATATACAGATGTACACACAATTTTAGAAGAAATTGATCGAGGATGAGTCATTTAGCGATTCCCAAATGGAGGAATATTTTTGAACGGAGAGGACATCGTTTTGGACTGGTAAGTTATTCTCATGCTAATGCCGTTGTTTGAAATTAATAATATAAAATATTATTTGTGAAATGAAATAGCCTATTTGAGGCTGTTAAGGGGAGGGCAGGCCCACAACAATGCCCAAAGAGAAATAGAGACAGTAGATACAGCTTGTCTGTTGTAATATAATAAAGACAGTAGATCTAGCTGGTCTGTCATAATATAATAGAGACAGTAGATCTAGCTGAAATGTCATAATATAAATGAGACAGTAGATCTAGCAGGTCTATAATAATATATTCAACCATATGTTCCCTGTACTCTATATATATATATATATATATATATATATCTGTTTATTATACCTGTTGATACAGGGCTCATATGTGAAACTATTCTAACTGAACATTTTCTTTCACAGTGACACTGACTCCGAATGGCAGCACCCATTCGGAGTCAGTTGTTTTTGTCTAATTGTTTTCACCTGTTCCTTGTTGTGGTTTTGGGATGGGTGTTATTTACAGTGGGGAGAACAAGTATTTGATACACTGCCGATTTTGCAGCTTTTCCTACTTACAAAGCATGTAGAGGTCTGTAATTTTTATCATAGGTACACTTCAACTGTGAGAGACGGAATCTAAAACAAAAATCCAGAAAATCCCATTGTATGATTTTTAACTAATTCATTTTCATTTTATTGCATGACATAAGTATTTGATCACCTACCAACCAGTATGAATTCCGGCTCTCACAGACCTGTTCGTTTTTCTTTAAGAAGCCCTCCTGTTCTCCACTCATTACCTGTATTAACTGCACCTGTTTGAACTCGTTACCTGTATAAAAGACACCTGTCCACACACTCAATTAAACAGACTCCAACTTCTCCACAATGGCCAAGAGTAAGGACATCAGGGATACAATTGTAGACCTGCACAAGGTTGGGATGGGCTATAGGACAATAGGCAAGCAGCTTGGTGAGAAGGCAACAACTGTTGGCGCAATTATTAGAAAATGGAATAAGTTCAAGATGGCGGTCAATCACCCTCGGTCTGGGGTTCCATGCAAGATCTCACCTCGTGGGGCATCAATGATCATGAGGAAGGTGAGGGATCAGCCCAGAACTACACGACAGGACCTGGTCAATGACCTGAAGAGAGCTGGGACCACAGTCTCAAAGAAAACCATCAGTAACACACTACGCCGTCATGGATTAAAATCCTGCAGTGCGCGCAAGGTCCCGCTGCTCAAGCCAGCGCATGTCCAGGCCCCTCTGAAGTTTGCCAATGACCATCTGGATGATCCAGAGGAGGAATGGGAGAAGGTCATGCGGTCTGATGAGACAAAAATAGAGCTTTTTGGTCTAAACTCCACTCGCTGTGTATGGAGGAAGAAGAAGGATGAGTACAACCCCAAGAACGCCATTCCAACCATGAAGCATGGAGGTGGAAACATCATTCTTTGGGGATGCTTTTCTGCAAAGGGGACAGGACGACTGCACTGTATTGAGGGGAGGATGGATGGGGCCATGTATCGAGAGATCTTTGCCAACAACGTCTTTCCCTCAGTAAGAGCATTGAAGATGGGTCGTGGCTGGATCTTCCAGCATGACAACGACAACTAAGGAGTGGCTCCGTAAGAAGCATCTCAAAGTCCTGGAGTGGCCTAGCCAGTCTCCAGACCTGAACCCAATAGAAAATCTTTGGAAGGAGCTGAAAGTCCGTATTGCCCAGCGACAGCCCCGAAACCTGAAGGATCTGGAGAAGGTCTGTATGGAGGTGTGGGCCAAAATCCCTGCTGCAGTGTGTGCAAACCTAGTCAAGAACTAAAGGAAACGTATGATCTCTGTAATTGCAAACAAAGGTTTCTGTACCAAATATTAAGTTCTGCTTTTCTGATGTATCAAATACTTATGACATGCAATAAAATGCAAATTAATTACTTAAAAATCATACAATGTGATTTTCTGGATTTTTGTTTAGTATTCTGTCTCTTGCAGTTGATGTGTACCTATGATAAAAATTACAGACCTCTACATGCTTTGTAATACTTGTTCTCCCAACTGTAAGTTTGTTTTTCCCGCTGGTGTTTGTGCAGGCTTGTTGTGTTTGTTACGTTTGTGGTGTATTGTCGGTTTTGGGTTTTCACTGGAGGGGTGAAAGTAACTAGGTTTTGGGTTTGTTTTGCACCTGTGTTTTAGGGCATTCACCCATGTTTGGACCTGTTACTTTGTTAAGGACATTAAAGCGTTTTTTCCCGTTTACTTTGCTCTCTTTAACTCCTCACCCATCACTCACCCCTCGTTACAGAAGCCCGCACCCCCTGATGGAGTCAGCAGGAGCAGCAACCACCCCTCTCCCCATGATGGAGGAGAGAGTCCCTCATCATACATCCATCCTCCATCGCATCAGGATGGACCGTTGGGAGAGGAGTGGTCTCCCTACTACCCCACCTACCCTCCCACCAGCAACTCTACCATCTCCTCCAGCGGGATCCGGTGCCAGCGCTCTGCGCATCTAGCCTCTGGGGGAGTACGATGGAGCGGCGGCGGGGTGCCAGGGATTCTGCTACAGCTAGAGCTCTACCTGGCCACCGTTCGGCCTGCTCCCTCGGACGAGGAGAGCGTGAGTGTCCTCGTTGCCTGCCTGACGGGTAGGGCCCTGGAGTGGGCCAACGCCATCTGGAATGGGCCTGATTCAGCGAGGGGCCACTACCTGGAGTTCACCCGCCGTTTCCGGGCTGTGTTCGATCATCCTCCGGAGGGCCGAGCAGCGGGTGAGAGGGTTTTCCATATCCGGCAGGGGACGAGGAGAGCGCAGGACTTTGCGTTGGATTTCCGCACTTTGGCCGCTGGAGCTGGGTGGAACGACAGGGCCCTGATAGACCATTACAGGTGTAGCCTAAGAGAGGACGTCTGCAGGGAGCTGGCTTGTTGGGACACTACGCTCAGCTTGGATGAGCTGATCGACATGTCTATCCGGCTAGGGTAGACATGCTGTGGGGATCTGAAAGGGTCCTGTCAGTTCCACCTCCCGCGCCCCCCCGCTCCCATCCCGATGGAGCTGGGAGACCGGAGCAGGAGGCTCCTCCTGTACCCATTGTGGCCGGAGAGGGAACACTTCCGGTCGGTGCTGGAGGAGTCCATCTGGGAGTCGAGAGGCAGGCGGAACACTCCTCGGTCACCTCAGGTGAGTCAGCACCACACTCTCCCAGAGCTTCCTGTTGGACACATGTTTTTGTTAATCTGTTTCCTTAAGTTTTTCCTCTCTCCAGCATAAGGCGCTAGTCGATTCAGGCGCAGCGGGGAATTTTATAGATCGCGGACTCGCACAGAGGTTGAGGTTTCCGTTAGTTAAGGTAGACCCCCCTTCCCCGTGCACTCCTTAGATAGTCAACCGTTAGGGTCAGGGCTGGTCAGGGAGGCCATGACTCCTCTGGAGATGATTACGCAGGGGAATCATAAGGAGCGGATTAGTCTGTTCCTTATCGATTCACCTTCGTTTCCGGTGGTACTGGGGATTCCCTGGCTGGCTATTCACAATCCTAAAATTTCATGGAGAGAGGGAGCTCTCCAGGGGTGGTCTGATGATTGTTCAGGCAGGTGTTTAGGAGTTTCCATCGGTGCGACAACGGTGGAGAGTTCAGACCAGGTTTCCACCATGCGCATTCCTGCTGAGTATGCCGATTTGGCTATCGCCTTCAGTTAGAAGAAGGTGACCCTATTACCACCCCATCGATAGGTGGATTGCGTGATAAACCTCCAGGTAAACGCTGCACTCCCCAGGAGTCACGTGTATCCGTTGTCACAGGAGGAGACGTTGGCTATGGAGACATATGTCACGGAGGCTCTGGGACAGGGGTACATTCGGCCCTCCATGTCACCCGTCTCCTTGTGTTTCTTTTTTGTGAAGAAAAAGAAGGGCGGTTTGCGTCCTTGTATTGATTATCGAGGTCTAAATTCCATCACTGTGGGTTTTAGTTACCCACTACCTCTACCTCTGTGCGCTCAGAGTAAGGCTCCTAGGCATTTGCCACGAGGGAAATTACAACCCCTCCCCGTTCCACAATGGCCGTGGTCCCATCTATTGGTGGATTTTCTCAGGGGAACACGACGATCCTGGTTGTTGTGGATAGGTTCTCGAAGTCCTGCCGTCTTATCCCGTTGCCCGGTCTCCCTATGGCCCTGCAGACTGCGGAGGCACTATTCACCCATGTCTTTCGGCACTACGGGGTGCCCGAGGATATCGTTTCTGATCGGGGTCCCCAGTTTACGTCCAGAGTATGGAAGGCGTTTATGGAGCGGCTGGGTGTCTCGGTCAGCCTGACCTCGGGTTATCATGTGGAGAGTAATGGGCAGGTGGAGAGAGTGAACCAGGAGGTGGGTAGGTTTCTGTGGTCTTATTGCCAGGACCGGCCAGGGTAGTGGGCAAGATACATCCCCTGGGCAGAAATGGCCCAGAACTCACTAAGCCACTCCTCCACCAACATGTCACCGTTTGAGTGCGTGTTGGGGTACCAGCCTCTTCTGGACCCATGGCATCAGAGCCAGACCGAGGCTCCTGCGGTGGAGGACTGGGTGCAGCGCTCTAAGGAGACCTGGAGAGCCGTCCAGGAGTCATTGCGTCAGGCGAGTGGATGGCAGAAGAAGAGTGCTGACCGTCACCGCAGTGAGGTTCCCGTGTTTGCACCGGGGGACAGGGTCTTGCTCTCGTCCCGAAACCTGCCCCTCCGCCTGCCCTGCCGGAAGCTGGGTCTGCATTGTGTAGGGCCATTTAAAATCCCAAGGAGAATAAACGAGGTGTGTTATCGATTCTTCGTATTATCGTATTAACCCCTCGTTTCATGTGTCTCTCCTCAGGCCGGTGTTAGCTGGTCCCATGCAGGAAAGTGAGGTTCCGGAGGTCCCTCCGCCCCCTCTGGACATCGAGGGGTCCCCGGCGTACACGATACGGAGAGGTTCTGGGTCCCGGTGGGGGATATATTGGATCCCACTATACTAAGGGAGTTCCATCGCCTCCATCCGGATCGCCCTGCGCCTCGCCCCCAGGTCGTCCCCGAGGCCGGTGTCGGCGCTGCGGGAGCCGCGCTTCAGGGGGTACTGTCACGAATACCACCGATCCCTTTTTCCTTTTCGTTTGTTTTTGTCTAATTGTTTTCACCTGTTCCTTGTTGGGGTAATGTGATGGGTATTTTAAGTTTGTTGTGCCCGCTGGTGTTTGTGCGGGCTGGTTGTGTTTGTTACGTTTGTGGTGTATCGTCGGTTTTGGGTTTTCGCTGTCCGGGTTTGTGTAACTAGGTTTTTGTTTTGCACCTGTGTTTTAGGGCATTCACCCATGTTTGGACCTGTTACTTTGTTAACTCTTAAGCCTACCCCCTACTTTTTCGAACATTCTGTTAAAAATCGCGCAACATTTTGGCATCCTGCTACTCATGCCAGGAATATAGTATATGCATATGATTAGTATGTGTGTATAGAAAACACTCTAACATTTCTAAAACTGGTTAAATCACGGCTGTGACTAGTACAGAACGTCTGTTTCAT
>NC_056445.1:3798658-3811867 GCF_018296145.1 Oncorhynchus tshawytscha
TTGTGTCTTAAAGTAATGGACTATCGTTTCTCTTTGCTTGTTTTAGCTGATCTTGCCATAATATGGACTTGGTCTTTTACCAAATATGGTCTGTCTTCTGTATACCAACCCTACCTTGTCACAACACAACTGATTAGCTCAAACCCATTAAGAAGGAAAGAAATTTCACAAATTAACTCTTAACAAGGCACATCTGATAATTAAAATGCATTCCAGGTGACTACCTCATGAAGCTGATTGAGAGTCCCAAGAGTATGCAAAGCTGTCAAGGCAAAGGGTTACTTTGAATATTCTCAAATATAAAATATATTTTGATTTGTTTAACACTTGGTTACTACATGATTCCATGTGTTATTTCATAGTTGATGTCTTCACTATTGTTTTACAATGTAGAAAATAGTCAAAATAAAGAAAAACCCTTGAATGAGTAGGTGTGTCCAAACTGTTGACTGGTACTGTATATTGTTAATTTATTGATTCATTTTATTTCAGAGGAAGCAGCATTGAACACAGATGGTCCCCAAGTACTACAGAGGACCATTTAAGTCCTGTTTGTCAGCATCAAACAAAGGAAACAGGACCTCTACTGTCAAACAGGTTTGTTCAATTTCACGAACATTGAATTGCACACACTTCATTTATTTTTCATTTCAAAACCATGCAATTTAACAAATAATTCCATTCTCACTTTGTTTTGATGACAGATAGATGCAAGAGACAACATCGTCTGTGCAGAAAGATATTGGAGGAGAAGGCCAAATTGACAGCCGCCATAGAGTACAACACCCTTGTACCAGATTCAGCAATACCATCGGCAGATGAGATCCTTTCCCCAGACCTTCATGCATGGCCTTGGGAGCTGCATGGACATGATCCTGTACTTCTCAGATTTGACTTTGTTTGTTCCGGCACCTATTTGTCCAGATCAGGTACCTCTCGCTGCATGATTTATTCATTATTTCACTGTTCGTATTGTAGACATTCTAATAAAAGTGATCAGCATTAAATTCAGTTATTAAATGGTTATTTCTCCCGCTCCCCAGAAAGACCATCATGTAAAAGCGTGGTGATCCTTCTATGTAATCATCCTATCCTGCCACACTGATTCTAGACCTGCTCTCTTATTTGTACATAGAGGTTATTGGGAGGGCCAGTGGGGTAAGTAACTGATCTTGGTAGTGGTGGTCAGCTAGTGAAGAGGTCCCAACGTAATCACGTCACGTAGCCTAGTCGTCTCCTTACTGAATTTGAATCGTGGGAAAGCCCCCCCCCAAAAAAACGTTTTTTTTTACATTTTAAGTCCAAAAATCCAGAGAAATATGGTGAGTCGAACCCAGAACGAGCCAAATAACTGTCAGTGTCAGAGGAGAGGAGTGAGGGGAAAACTATTCCTGATGGCGATGCTAATACTGACAGTTCCGCATCACCACCGGCAACTCCACTAGCTAGTAGGCCTACTAGTGAGTCAGACGCAATGGGAGACAGGGATCTGGAGGGGAGGGGGGCAGTGCATCCACCGACGAAGTGCACAATTTGCAAATGCAATTTGCAGTGAAGGAACAAGCAAACATATAACCCTGGCTTGTAATAAAGAATTCAAAGTTGGGTGTACACCATACAGGGAGCGTTGATGCAACATACAGGGAGCGTTGGCGTAAGGTGTACAATGGTAGTGGGGAAGCAAGTTCAGGGAGTGCAAATGTAATAATAAATAAAACATAGCACAAACAAGAAACATGAACCTGCGGCGCCGGCTGAGGCGCGGGAAACCTGTCGAGTCGGCTGAGACGTGGGAAACCTGTCGAGCCGGCTGAGTCGCGGGAAACCTGTCGAGCCGGCTGAGTCGTGGGAAACCTGTCGAGCCGGCTGAGTCGTGGGAAACCTGTCGAGCCGGCTGAGGCGTGGGAAACCTGTCGAGTCGGCTGAGGCATCCCCGATTGCTTCGGCAGCAGCACTTGGACCCGTCGTCACCCCCCAAAAAATCCCTGATGCTTCCCTTTGGTGAGGTGTTATTCTGTAACGTGTACACTGGCAGTCGGGAAGCGAGTACAGGAAGTGAAAATGTAATAATAAATAAAACATGGCACAAACAAGAAACACGAGTAGTGTACAGACATGAAACAGAAACAATAACGCCTGAGGAAAGAACCAAGGGGAGTGACAGATATAGGGGTGGTAATCAGGAAGGTGATGGAGTCCAGGTGAATCTCATGAGGCACAGATGCTCGTGACGATGGTGGCAGGTGTGCGTAATAATCTGGCGAAGTCGAGCACTGGAGTACACGTGACATTGGGGCTAGAAATTACTAGAGGGATTAAACTAGCAAAAGAGTTGGTGGAATGTACAGTAAATTAACATCCTACGCATCAGACATAAAAAATGAATAAAAAAAGCCCCCCAAAAAAGGTTTTTGAACATGCCTGAATCAAGGCACATTTGGTGGCAGCAAGCCTTGTAGACAAGGCTAAAGAGGATACCCAGTTTAACACTCAAAAAGAAAATAGACACTACAGCCAGAGTCTTCAGAACCGCCTTTGAAGGAGGCTAAAAATCCCAGCCACATGCCCGCTCATGGCTTTGAACAAGAAGTTGACTCTCAGGAGTTAAACGGACTTGACATGGTGAAAGTCATTGTGGAGGTTTTAAAAACTAAGGTAGGACATTTATTTTCCTTTACCTTCCCAGCACAGAACAAGTTTGTAATCTGAATATGCGCTTCATATTATCACATAGGCAAGAGGCCTATATATTCTCATACGTGTTTATCTGCTGAAGCCTATATTGATTTATTTTATTTGAAGTTATATTCCGACATTGTGATATTTGTTCTACTGTTACATTGGTGTCTTGAAAATTACATGAAATTCAGGCCTTGTAAACCCCAGAGATGAGTATGTGTGCATATGGCAGTGTCGTCAAAAAGTCTTGCTGTACATTGATATCTAAAAAATTAGGCAATAGGAAATTTGAACTTGTGTTCCTATTTACAAGGACGGCCTACACTGGGCAAACCCAGACAATGCTGGGACAATTGTGCACCCCCCTATAGGACTCCCAATCAGCTGGTTGTGATACAGCCTGGATTTGAGCCAGGTTGTCTGTAATGACGCCTCTAGCACTGAGATGCAGTGCCTTAGACCTCTGCGCCATTCGGGAGCCCCCTATATACGGCAAAGCTATGGGCCAAGACACCTCCCTCCCAGAATATGACTTCATAGATGTCCTCCTGGAAGAGGACATAGCTTTGCTGTATATAGGGGGCTCCCGAATGTATAGCTTTGCTGTACAACATATTGTCAACATCTTGACTATATTTCCGATTCATTTTGCAACTCCTTTCATGTATGTTTTCATGGAAAACATGATTTAATTTAAGCATTATTTTAAGCATTATTAGGCCAACTTTACAGTATTGTTGCCTACTGTAATAGCTCATTTTTCTGGGCTTTCTCGTTCGGCTTAACACAGGCATCTGATGATAGTGTTAGCGAATATCTCCATGACAAAAATCCCCATGTCTACCTGTATTTCTGAAAGAGGGCTTAATTGGAGTCTATTTCTGCGGAGCATAGACCTATATACAGTAACTTATAACAATAACTTAACTGGGTGAGGTAGGCTAAAAATATTTTCCGATATACTGTAGGCGACATGAGTCTCACTTGTGTTAAGTAATGTGCTGTTAAAAGTGGTGTAGGTCTTATTTATTTAAAAAGTATATTGAAGTTAGAAGAAATAGGATTTGAAGCAATAGTCAACCTGCTGTTGTTAACTATTTTAGTACCATTTTGCGCTGCTCTGAGACAAGCATGGGGACTTGAAAAATCAATGAGATATTTATTTTCACTGAATATCCGTTTGGGTATTGGTTAGACTACAATTAGGGTGTGGAAATGTTATGTTCTTAGTACTGTAGCTTACTCCCAACTGTCACGTTGTACAGCTCCATATATTCTGTTTCATCCTAAAGGAAACCCTGAGGATTTAGTTTTTTGTTTTTCTTGGAATAGAAACACTATAATATGAATCAAATCAATTAAGCTACATTTCTTAATCAATCCCATATAAACTCAGCAATTTTTTTTTTACACGTGGTCTGCCACTGCGAGGATGATCAGCTCCCTGTAATGCTGTCTTAGGCGTCTCACAGTACAGACATTGCAATTTTTGGCCCTGGCCACATCTGCAGTCCTCATGCCTCCTTGCAGCATGCCTAAGGCACGTTTACGCAGGCGAGCAGGGACCCTGGGCATTTTTCTTTTGGTGTTTTTCAGAGTCAGTGGGAAGGCCTCTTTAGTGTCCCACGTTTTCATATTGTTTTCATAATTGTGTGGATGAGTAGTTTGCTGATGCCAATGTTGTGGACAGAGTGCCCCTTGGTGGCAGTGACGTTATGGTATTGAGAGGCATAAGCTACAGACAACGAACACAATTGCATTTTATCGATGGCAATTTGAATGCACAGAGATACCGTGATGAAATCCTGAGGCCCATTGTCGTGCCATTCATCCATTGCCATCACCTCATGTTTCAGCATGATAATGAACGACTCCATGTTAAGTTGTTCATTGTTTAAGGTTGTTACAGTTTGTATTTTTATATAGTATAATGCAACTTAATTGAAAACTATCAGGGGGGTGCATGGGTAATATTAATACAAATTCGCATAGGGCCACTTCTGGGGGGATTCTGGCAAGACATTGGCAGTCTCTGCTGAGATCTGGGAGACGGAAAATGAAGTCGATTAAATCAGTTCTGGCACACCAGAATAGGGCTAGGACTTGATGTTTTGCCTTTGAGATAAGATCTCTATCTGGCCTGAGAGAGAGGGTCATTATCTAGATTGGCATCAGCCTGTCTCTGCTGAGATGTTTGTCTTTCCATTGGGCACAAATTTGTTGAATCAACTTATTTCAAAGTAATTTGTCAAGGTATTGTGACCTGGAATCTATGTTTAAATACATTGAATTTTAAAAAAAAGTAATCAACATAAACTGTTGTGTTGAGGGTGAATTTCAACCACAGGATTATGTCATCATGGTAACCATAGACAAACCATGAATAAAATATGTTGAATTTGTACCTTTTAAAACAATGTCAGATCTTATATGCCAGAAAAAAATCTATATGCTGGGGACCAGCCACTGGGCAGCACCTCTTACTGGAGAATTGATCTATCTACAGCTGCCCTTTGGTCGTCCATTCAGGGTTTTAACAAAGCTTTGATATTATTAACTGACTACTACCAATGTGTTATCGTGGAAATGATTATTGAGAATCCTTCACTTAAAAATTAAACAGATTCACAACACAGATTCACAACACGATATCAAAATGTCACCTGGCAAGTTTTTGCAAAATAGTACTGTCACAGTAGCTGACATTTTCCTCAATAGATTGCAGTCCATGGGAAAAGATGAGTGTCACAGCGTTGATGTTTTTCTCAATACTGTATATTGCAGTAAATAGGAAAAGACGAGTGTCGCATGATTAACATTTTTCTCAATACATTGCAGTCAGTAGGAAAAGATTAGTGTCACAGGGTCAACGTTTTTCTCAGTACATTGCAGTCAATTGGGAAAGATGAGTGTAACGAGGTTGGTGTTTTTCTCAATACATCCCCCTCATTCTCTTCTCTCTCCCTCCCCTTCTTTCACCCCTCCACCCTCTCCCCTTCTCTCTATCTCCCTCCTTTTCTCTCCCTCCTTCTTTCTTTCCCTGCCTCCCTTTCCTCTCAACCCTTCCTCTCATGTCCCTCCCTATGCCTCCTCTCTCTCATTTGTATGTCTGTTGACTCTCTCTCCCCTCGCTCCCTCCTCCCTCTTTTACCCTTTTGCTCTTTCCCCCTCTCACTCCATCTTCCTCCTCCCTCCCTCCCTCCCTCCCTCCCTCCCTCCCTCCCTCCCTCCCTCCCTCCCCTCGCTCCCTCCAAAAGGAAAGACCATGTTGAGGATGAATTAAGACACTTCCTGTTGCCACCGGAAGCTGAACCTCAACACAGGGCATCCCTATAAGGTTACTACTGGTTGGGTGCAAGTACGGTTAGCTAGCTCAGTTGCAGTCAATGGGGGCGGCGTGGTTAAGTGAGGGCTGTAGGTAATCCTTTTCTATGGAAGAAAGGCCTTGTTCTCTATGGGATCAAGTTCTCACTGTGAAGAGTTCATTTCACATGGTCAGATGTAGACTTGCGTTCGTCAGCAGCATCTGTTGAACGATCTCATAAGTGAATTTTGTTTCTACCCTCAGCCATTCTGCCGATGTCACTCAAAAGCACATTAACTCTAGGTCAGGTATCTAGTGAATCATTTATTTTTGCCATGTGGTGGGGGGAGGAGCAAATTAAATAATTGTTGATTTGATTAAGGTTAGGGCTATGTCTAGGATTGAGAACCTAAACCTAACTCTAGCTTCATGTCCACTCCCAGCTCAACCCTAACCATAACCAAACCCTAACTCTAGCTTCATGTCCACTCCCAGCTCAACCCTAACCAAACCCAAACTCTAGCTTCATGTCGACTCCCAGCTCAACCCTAACCAAACCCAAACTCTAGCTTCATGTCCACATACCGGCTCAAACCTCAACCCTAACTCTAGCTTCATGTCAACTCCAGGCTCATGCCTGACTCTAACCCTGCCCCTAACCCTCTCTTCATCTTGGCTCAACCCTAACCCTTACTTGTAGTCCACATCCCGGCTCAACCCGAACTCCAATAGCTGAGCTAAGATGTGGAATTTAACTATGCTCCCCCTAATTTTCTCTCTCTCTCTTTCTCTCTGAGGACCTAAGCACTAGGACCATGCCTCAGGACTACCTGGCCTGATGACTCCTTTACTGTCCCCAGTCCACCTGGTCATGCTGCTGCTCCAGTTTCAACTGTTCTGCCTGCGGCTATGGAACCCTGACCTGTTCACCGGACGTGCTACCTTGTACCTGTTTTGGACTCTCATTGAGTCTCGCACCCCTCAGAGCCTGGTTGGACTCGCACCCCTCATAGCCTGGTTCCTCTCTAGGTTTCTTCCTAGGTTCTGCCTTCCGAGGGAGTTTTTCCTAGTCACCGTGCTTCTACATCTGTATTGCCTGCTGTTTGGGGTTGTAAGCACTTTAAGACATCGGCAGATGTAAAAAGGGCTTTATAAATAAATGTGATTAATTGACGACTGACTGCTGATTTTTGATGTTGCAGTCACTCACCTGTTACTCAAACACCATACACTTCCTCTCAAAGCCTGGGGGTGAGGTTACTCATTCATTAGCTATTATATCGGTGCAACACTTCTGCACCCTATGGGCCCTGGTCAAAGGTAGTGCACTGTATAGGGTGCCATTTGGGATGTAACTATGGTAATTTAATTAGCAGTAATTTATCCCAAAAAATGTCATGCATAACAAAACTAAACCCAGATTCTTGATGTTGCTACCATCGTGCTCAAACCAAGGAAGTTATTTGGAGTGTACTATTGATTTCCAATGCAAAAAAAAGCTTGATGAAGTGAGCTTGCTCCATGATTATATTATACCCAGGGGTGGAAATGGAAACGAATCACTCATGGAACAATTCAATGTAATAGCCATTAATTCAATGTAAAAATGCACATTTTAACATGTCAGAATGTCTGGATTATACTTGATCCACAAAGACTGGCTTTATTTAAAGAGGGACCTTTCTTGAAAGCTCTGACGTCATGGACACTCCTGATTTGTGAATGAGATCATTTGTAGTCCTGTTGTGTACTTTGCTTCGTCTCGCAACAAGCCCTTGTTTACAGACGGCTCGTTGCGGAAGCTTCCAGAGCCTGGCGTCCTCGATTAACCAAATCGAAACTATGCGGTTTCACTAAAATAACGTTTCCAGTCAACAGAGGCACGTTTAGTATCTATAGGAACAATATTAACAATTTCACGTGTTACATTTTTATTAACATTCATTTAAACAGTGAGTCACATTGAGATAAAACTATTCTTACAAGAGAGCCCTGTATACGTTTACAAATAAAAACACAATACATCAATAAAACACATAATACACAACATTAAATATATTTAAGAAAAGCAATCCTATTATGTAACACAAGTCTCCAATCAATAATGTAAAATGCTTGAAAAGCACCAGAATATCTAATTACAAGGAATTCTGCATATTGTTCCACATAAGGGAGAAAAAAACTAAAAGCAGATTTTCCCAATTCTTTGGGATGTCCAGAGTTATCCATCCCTGATAACAGGTTTGGTAAATTGTACATCTAATATTAATCAATGAAGTAATATACAGAGAAAGTTTCTGCAAAACTGCTTTGTAAGTAAATAAGAGTGCAGAATACAATGATGAGTCTTAAAACCATCCACAGTGATAAAACGTATCGCTAAATGGAATACTGAGTCCAATGGTTTCAAAACAGAGGCTGCCCGTGCATATAAATCATGTCACCATAGTCTATTACAGGGAGAAGTGTTGAACATTGTTCATTCTATTTTCAAAACTGAGGCTGGATTCATTTCTAGATAAAAAAAATGATCATAGATCTCAGCTTCTTTGTCAAGTTTTCAATGTCTGTTTCAAAAAACAACTTGTCATCAAACCAGATACCCAAGTACTTAGTGAGAAACTTGCTCAATTTGGGCTCCATTTGGAGTGTAAATATGAAAGTCCTCAGGGTCAAGACCTAGAGAACAGCATAAACGTGCTTTTATTTTCATTTAACACTAATTTAACATCAGTAAGTGATTTTTGGATTGATGCTGAAGGTCACATGCTGAAGGTCATCAGTGGCCTGTCGCACTGAATAAATATCTGTCATCTGCATAGAGATAAATGTTACAGGTGTTAACAGTATTTCCAATGTAATTTATATTCAATGTGAACAACAATGGCCCCAAAATCGAACCCTGGGGTACCCCTTTAAGTACTTAAAGAAATGTGGATTTAACCCAGTCTATCAAATCAAATCAAAACAAATTTTATTTGTCACATACACATGGTTAGCAGATGTTAATGCGAGTGTAGCGAAATGCTTGTGCTTCTAGTTCCGACAATGCAGTAATAACGAGCAAGTAATCTAACTAACAATTCCAAAAAAAAAACAAAAAAAAACTACTGTCATACACAGTGTAAGGGGATAAAGAATATGTACATAAGGATATATGAATGAGTGATGGTACAGAGCAGCATAGGCAAGATACAGTAGATGATATCGAGTACAGTAGATGATATCGAGTACAGTATATACATATGAGATAAGTATGTAAACCAAGTGGCATAGTTAAAGTGGCTAGTGATACATGTATTACATAAGGATGCAGTCGATGATATAGAGTACAGTATCTACGTATGCATATGAGATGAATAATGTAGGGTAAGTAACATTATATAAGGTAGCATTGTTTAAAGTGGCTAGTGATATATTTACATCATTTCCCATCAATTCCCATGATTAAAGTGGCTGGAGTAGAGTCAGTGTCATTGACAGTGTGTTGGCAGTAGCCACTCAATGTTAGTGGTGGCTGTTTAACAGTCTGATGGCCTTGAGATAGAAGCTGTTTTTCAGTCTCTCGGTCCCAGCTTTGATGCACCTGTACTGACCTCGCCTTCTGGATGGCAGCGGGGTGAACAGGCAGTGGCTCGGGTGGTTGATGTCCTTGATGATCTTTATGGCCTTCCTGTAGTATCGGGTGGTGTAGGTGTCCTGGAGGGCAGGTAGTTTGCCCCCGGTGATGCGTTGTGCAGACCTCACTACCCTCTGGAGAGCCTTACGGTTGAGGGCGGTGCAGTTGCCATACCAGGCGGTGATACAGCCCGCCAGGATGCTCTCGATTGTGCATCTGTAGAAGTTTGTGAGTGCTTTTGGTGACAAGCCGAATTTCTTCAGCCTCCTGAGGTTGAAGAGGCGCTGCTGCGCCTTCCTCACGATGCTGTCTGTGTGAGTGGACCAATTCAGTTTGTCTGTGATGTGTATGCCGAGGAACTTAAAACTTGCTACCCTCTCCACTACTGTTCCATCGATGTGGATGGGGGGTGTTCCCTCTGCTGTTTCCTGAAGTCCACAATCATCTCCTTAGTTTTGTTGACGTTGAGTGTGAGGTTATTTTCCTGACACCACACTCCGAGGGCCCTCACCTCCTCCCTGTAGGCCGTCTCGTCGTTGTTGGTAATCAAGCCTACCACTGTTGTGTCGTCCGCAAACTTGATGATTGAGTTGGAGGCGTGCATGGCCACGCAGTCGTGGGTGAACAGGGAGTACAGGAGAGGGCTCAGAACGCACCCTTGTGGGGCCCCAGTGTTGAGGATCAGCGGGGAGGAGATGTTGTTGCCTACCCTCACCACCTGGGGGCGGCCCGTCAGGAAGTCCAGTACCCAGTTGCACAGGGCGGGGTCGAGACCCAGGGTCTCGAGCTTGATGACGAGCTTGGAGGGTACTATGGTGTTGAATGCCGAGCTGTAGTCGATGAACAGCATTCTCACATAGGTATTCCTCTTGTCCAGATGGGTTAGGGCAGTGTGCAGTGTGGTTGAGATTGCATCGTCTGTGGACCTATTTGGGCGGTAAGCAAATTGGAGTGGGTCAAGGGTGTCAGGTAGGGTGGAGGTGATATGGTCCTTGACTAGTCTCTCAAAGCACTTCATGATGACGGATGTGAGTGCTACGGGCGGTAGTCGTTTAGCTCAGTTACCTTAGCTTTCTTGGGAACAGGAACAATGGTGGCCCTCTTGAAGCATGTGGGAACAGCAGACTGGTATAGGGATTGATTGAATATGTCCGTAAACACACCGGCCAGCTGGTCTGCGCATGCTCTGAGGGCGCGGCTGGGGATGCCGTCTGGGCCTGCAGCCTTGCGAGGTTAACACGTTTAAATGTCTTACTCACTTCGGCTGCAGTGAAGGAGAGACCGCATGTTTCCGTTGCAGGCCGTGTCAGTGGCACTGTATTGTCCTCAAAGCGGGCAAAAAAGTTATTTAGTCTGCCTGGGAGCAAGACATCCTGGTCCGTGACTGGGCTGGGTTTCTTCCTGTAGTCCGTGATTGACTGTAGACCCTGCCACATACCTCTTGTGTCTGAGCCGTTGAATTGAGATTCTACTTTGTCTCTGTACTGGCGCTTAGCTTGTTTGATAGCCTTGCGGAGGGAATAGCTGCACTGTTTGTATTCAGTCATGTTACCAGACACCTTGCCCTGATTAAAAGCAGTGGTTCGTGCCTTCAGTTTCACACGAATGCTGCCATCAATCCACGGTTTCTGGTTAGGGAATGTTTTAATCGTTGCTATGGGAACGACATCTTCAACGCACGTTCTAATGAACTCGCACACCGTATCAGCGTATTCGTCAATGTTGTTGTCTGACGCAATACGAAACATCTCCCAGTCCACGTGATGGAAGCAGTCTTGGAGTGTGGAGTCAGCTTGGTCGGACCAGCGTTGGACAGACCTCAGCGTGGGAGCTTCTTGTTTTAGTTTCTGTCTGTAGGCAGGGATCAACAAAATGGAGTCGTGGTCAGCTTTTCCGAAAGGGGGCGGGGCAGGGCCTTATATGCGTCGCGGAAGTTAGAGTAACAATGATCCAGGGTCTTTCCACCCCTGGTTGCGCAATCGATATGCTGATAAAATTTAGGGAGTCTTGTTTTCAGATTAGCCTTGTTAAAATCCCCAGCTACAATGAATGCAGCCTCCGGATAAATCGTTTCCAGTTTGCAGAGAGTTAAATAAAGTTCGTTCAGAGCCATCGATGTGTCTGCTTGGGGGGGATATATACGGCTGTGATTATAATCGAAGAGAATTCTCTTGGTAGATAATGCGGTCTACATTTGATTGTGAGGAATTCTAAATCAGGTGAACAGAAGGATTTGAGTTCCTGTATGTTTCTTTCATCACACCATGTCACGTTAGTCATAAGGCATACGCCCCCGCCCCTCTTCTTACCAGAAAGATGTTTGTTTCTGTCGGCGCGATGCGTGGAGAAACCCGCTGGCTGCACCGCTTCGGATTGCGTCTCTCCAGTTAGCCATGTTTCCGTGAAGCAAAGAACGTTACAGTCTCTGATGTCCCTCTGGAATGCTACCCTTGCTCGGATTTCATCAACCTTGTTGTCAAGAGACTGGACATTGGCAAGAAGAATGCTAGGGAGTGGTGCACGATGTGCCCGTCTCCGGAGTCTGACCAGAAGACCGCTTCGTTTCCCTCTTTTTCTGAGTCGTTTTTTTTTTTGGTCGCTGCATGTGATCCACTCGGTTACACTGGTTGTAAGGCAGAACACAGGATCCGCATCGCGAAAAACATATTCTTGGTCGTACTGATGGTGAGTTGACGCTGATCTTATATTCAGTAGTTGCTATCATAATAGCTTGGGTTCTGTCACTAAGATCATTCTGAAACCACAAACAGGCATCAGTGCCAAGGCCTAACACAGACAACTTACTCAATAAGATAGAATGATCAACTGTATCAAAAGCTTTTGACAAAGCTATGACTAGGGCAGCAAAATGTATATTAGCATCCAACGCATTGACAATATCATTTAGAACTGATGTGGTTGCATTGTACTGTGTCCTGATCTAAACCCTGATTGATGTACATTCAAAATACATTTCACAGATAAAAACAGAACGAAGTTGCACATTCACCAAGGATTCAAGAATCTTAGCTAGACAAGAACACCTTGACATGAGACGATAGTTATCAAGATCACAACAATCACCTCCCTTATGTAGGGGCAGCACATAAGCTGATTTCCACACTTTAGGAATATTTCCTGATAAATATTACATTAAAGATGTGAGTTATTGAACCAACAATAAGGAACGCTGCACACTTGAGCAGACGTGGATCCAAATGGTCGGCCCCTGGAGATTTCTTAATGTCTAATGTCAACATCACAGCAAGGATGTCTGAATAGCCATAAGGAAAACCCCTGTCTGACATTTTCAAAATGATTCAGTAAAATTCCCCCATCAACATCCAGCACATTGTCACAGTGAGTATGTTTTTGAATTCTATCAAAGAGAGAGCCTGCAAAAGTAAAATGTTGGTTAAATTCATTAATTATATCACTTTGATCAGTAATAGTGTCAGACGCTACATTCATTTGTAAGGGAAGAGTAAGAGAACACTTTAATGTTTTCATAGTTTCACAGAATTTATATGGATTTCCAGTACAGTCAGCTAGAGTGTTAATATAATAATTAGACTTCGCTTTTCAAAGAAGTTTTACACAAGTTTTA
>NC_056445.1:3811967-3831743 GCF_018296145.1 Oncorhynchus tshawytscha
GGTATAGGTTAGTAGTGAGGCTATATACAGGGGGTACCGGTACAGCTTCAATGTGCAGTGGTATAGGTTAGTAATGAGGCTATATACAGGGGTACCGGTACAGCTTCAATGTGCAGTGGTATAGGTTAGTAATGAGGCTATATACAGGGGGTACCGGTACAGCTTCAATGTGCAGTGGTATATGTTAGTAATGAGGCTATATACAGGGGGTACCGGTACAGCTTCAATGTGCAGTGGTATAGGTTAGTAATGAGGCTATATACCGGGGTACCGGTACAGCTTCAATGTGCAGTGGTATAGGTTAGTAATGAGGCTATATACAGGGGGTACCGGTACAGCTTCAATGTGCAGTGGTATAGGTTAGTAATGAGGCTATATACAGGGGGTACGGTACAGCTTCAATGTGCAGTGGTATATGTTAGTAATGAGGCTATATACCGGGGGTACCGGTACAGCTTCAATGTGCGGGGGCACCGGTTAGTAAAGATGCTATATACATGGGGTACCGGTACAGCGTCAATGTGCGAGGGCACCGGTTAGTAAAGATGCTATATACCGGGGTACCGGTACAGCTTCAATGTGCAGGGGCACCGGTTAGTAAAGATGCTATATACATGGGGTACCGGTACAGCGTCAATGTGCGGGGGCACCGGTTAGTAAAGATGCTATATACATGGGGTACCGGTACAGCTTCAATGTGCAGTGGTATATGTTAGTAATGAGGCTATATACCGGGGTACCGGTACAGCGTCAATGTGCAGGGGCACCGGTTAGTAAAGATGCTATATACATGGGGTACCGGTACAGCGTCAATGATGCGGGGGCACCGGGTTAGTAAAGATGCTATATACATGGGGGTACCGGTACAGCTTCAATGTGCAGGGGCACCGGTTAGTAAAGATGCTATATACCGGGGTACCGGTACAGCTTCAATGTGCGGGGGCACCGGTTAGTAAAGATGCTATATACATGGGGTACCGGTACAGCGTCAATGTGCGGGGGCACCGGTTAGTAAAGATGCTATATACCGGGGGTACCGGTACAGCTTCAATGTGCAGGGGCACCGGTTAGTAATGAGTAGTTACACACAGTAAGGCAACCGGTTAGGTAATGATATTATTAGGAAACTGTTGCAATGAGGCTATATTGGGGTACCGGTCGCCTAATGAGGCTATACAGGGTACCGTTAGTAAAGATGCTATATACATGGGGTACCGTATTAGTAATGAGGTCATATTGTATTATGGGGCACCGTTAGTAAAGATGCTATATACATGGGGTACCCGGTTAGTAATGAGGCTAATACAGTGGTATAGCTAGCAATGAGGCTATATACAGGGTGGGGGTACTGCCTAATGAGGCCATGGGGCACCGTTAGTAAAGATATATATACATAAAGGGCACTGGGTATGAGCGCTATAATGGTATAGGTTAGTAATGAGGCTATAAACAGGGGGCAAGTACCTGAGTGTGGAGACTATATACAGGGGGGCACTGGTTAGTAATGAGGCTACATACAGGGGGTACCGGTTAGTAATGAGGCTATCATATACAGGGGGTACCGTACAATGAGGTTATAACAGGGCATAGGGTTAGTAATGAGGCTATATACAGGGGGTGATTGTCAACGAGGTCATAAAAAGGGCACTGGTTAGTAATGAGGCTATATACAGGGGGGTACGTGCTTAGTAATGAGGCTATATACAGGGGTACTGATACAGAGTCAATGCAGTGGTGGTTAGTAATGAGGCTATATACAGGGGGTAACCGGTAAGTAATGAGGCTGAGCATGGGGGCACTAATAGTAATGAGGCTATATACCCTGGGTACCGGTTAGCAATGAGGCTATATAATAGGGGTACCGGATACAGAGTCAATGTGGGGGCACTTATAAAGATGCTATATACAGGGGGCAAATCGTAGCAATGAGGCTACAATGTGGGGTATAGGTTAGTAATGAGGCTATATACAGGGTGCCGGCACAGAGTCAATGTGCGGGGGCACTGGTTAGTAATGAGGCTATATACTGGGGTACCGGGTTAGTAATGAGGCTATATACAGGGGAACTGCACAATGAGACCAATGTGCAGTGGTAGGTTAGTAATGAGGCTATATACAGGGGTGCCGGTACAGTGTCAATGTGCGGGGGCACTGGTTAGTACTGAGGGCTATATACCGGGGTACCGGTTAGTAATGAGGCTATATACAGGGGGTACCGGTACAGTCAATGTGCAGTGGTATAGGTTAGTAATGAGGCTATATATACAGGGGTTAGCAAACAGTGTCAATGTGCAGGGGCAACGGTTAGTAATGAGGCTAAATACATGGGGTACCGGTACAGCGTAATGTGCGGGGGCACGGTTAGTAATGAGGCTATATACCAGGGGTACCGGTACAGAGTCAAAGTGCAGTGGTATAGGTTAGTAATGAGGCTATATACAGGGGGTACCGGTACAGCGTCAATGTGCAGTGGTATAGGTTAGTAATGAGGCTATATACATGGGGTATACAGCGCCAATGGGGTTAGTAAAGATGCTATATACATGGGGGTACACAGCTTCAATGTGCAGTGGTATAGGTTAGTAATGAGGCTATATACAGGGGGTGCCGGTAGTAACTGGTTAGTAATGAGGCTATATACAGGGGTACCGGTTAGTAATGAGGCTATATACAGGGGGTACCGGTACAGGGCAATGTGCAGTGGTATAGGTTAGTAATGAGGCTATATACAGGGGGTGCCGTACAGTGTCAATGTGGTTAGTAATGAGGCTATATACAGGGGGCACCGGTTAGTAATGAGGCTATATACAGGGGGTACCGGTACAGCGTCAATGTGCAGTGGTATAGGTTAGTAATGAGGCTATGTACAGGGGTTAGCGGTAGTCATAGGGGCAACGGTAGTAATGAGGCTATATACATGGGGTACCGGTACAGCGTCAATGTGCGGGGGCACGGTTAGTAATGAGGCTATATACAGGGGGTACCGGTACAGCTTCAATGTGCAGTGGTATATGTTAGTAATGAGGCTATATACAGGGGTACCGGTACAGCTTCAATGTGCAGGGGCACCGTATATACATGGGGTACCGGTATAGCCAATAGGGGGCACCGGTTAGTAAAGATGCTATATACATGGGGTACCGGTACAGCTTCAATGTGCAGTGGTATATGTTAGTAATGAGGCTATATACCGGGGGTACCGGTACAGCAATGTGCAGGGGCACCGGTTAGTAAAGATGCTATATACATGGGGTACCGTAATGAGTCAATGTGGGGGGCACCGGTTAGTAAAGATGCTATATACATGGGGTACCGGTAGCCGTGCAGGGGCACCGGTTAGTAAAGATGCTATATACCGGTACCGGTACAGCTTCAATGTGCGGGGGCACCGGTTAGTAAAGATGCTATATACATGGGGTACCGGTACAGCCAATGTGCGGGGGCACCGGTTAGTAAAGATGCTATATACCGGGGTACCGTACAGCTTCAATGTGCAGGGGCACCGGTTAGTAAAGATGCTATATACATGGGGTACCGGTACAGCGTCAATGTCGGGGCACCGGTTAGTAATGAGGCTATATACCGGGGTACCGGTACAGCTTCAATGTGCGGGGGCACCGGTTAGTAAAGATGCTATATACATGGGGTACCGGTACAGCGTCAATGTGCGGGGGCACCGGTTAGTAAAGATGCTATATACATGGGGTACCGGTACAGCGTCAATGTGCAGTGGTATAGGTTAGTAATGAGGCTATATACATGGGGTACCGGTACAGCTTCAATGTGCGGGGGCACCGGTTAGTAAAGATGCTATATACAGGGGGTACCGGTACAGCGTCAATGTGCAGTGGTATAGGTTAGTAATGAGGCTATATACAGGGGGTGCCGGTACAGTGTCAATGTGCGGGGGGCACTGGTTAGTAATGAGGCTATATAATCGGGGTACCGGTTAGTAATGAGGCTATATACAGGGGGTACCGTACAGCCAATGTGCAGTGGTATAGGTTAGTAATGAGGCTATATACAGGGGGTGCCGGTACAGTGTCAATGTGCGGGGGCACTGGTTAGTAATGAGGCTATATACCGGGGTACCGGTTAGTAATGAGGCTATATACAGGGGGTACCGGTACAGCGTCAATGTGCAGTGGTATAGGTTAGTAATGAGGCTATATACAGGGGGTGCCGGTACAGTGTCAATGTGCGGGGGCACTGGTTAGTAATGAGGCTATATAATCGGGGTACCGGGTTAGTAATGAGGCTATATACAGGGGTACCGTACAGCGTCAATGTGCAGTGGTATAGGTTAGTAATGAGGCTATATACAGGGGTTACGGTACAGTGTCAATGTGCAGGGGCAACGGTTAGTAATGAGGCTATATACATGGGGTACCGGGTATAGCGTCAATGTGTCACGGTTAGTAATGAGGCTATATACCAGGGGTACCGGAGTCAAAGTGCAGTGGTATAGGTTAGTAATGAGGCTATATACAGGGGGTACCGGCATAGCGTCAATGTGCGGTGGCACCGGTTAGTAATGAGGCTATATACAGGGGGTACCGGTACAGCGTCAATGTGCGGGGGCACCGGTTAGTAATGAGGCTATATACAGGGGGTACCGGTACAGAGTCAATGTGCAGGGGCACCGGTTAGTCCACTTAAGAAGTTGGTACAATACCTATACAATGATACAGGACTTGACAAAGCCAGAGTGTCTCTGTAGCCTCTCCCTCCTCGATAGGGGTCATCTGAGGGGACCTGAACAAGGTACATGAACAGAACCTGGAGGATAGAGATTATAGGCCTCTACAATGGGTCCTGTGTGATGGCCCGCCCTACCTCAGACAGAGCCAGTCAACAGGAGAACCAGAGAGACAGGCTAGGTCCACACTGTCTCCACATCCACATGACCTGATTCGACTCGCTCTCTTTCAAACTCTTTCTTGCTCTCTCACATCTATTTCACTCTCCCTTTCTCTCTATCATCTTGCCCGTTTATCCATCTCTTTCTCTGGCTTTCTCTGTCGTTCTGTCTTTCTCAATCCATCTATTTCACTCTTTAAAATCTTTCCTTTTCACTTTCTCTTCCCCCCATTCTTCTTTCAAGCCATCTTTCATTTTCTCTCTCATGCTGATTCTGCTGGGCCAAATGCCTCACACAGACACTGTTGTACCCCTGTTATCTCTGTCCCCAAGCCTGTGACCTGGCAGGATCGTATACCCTCTCTCACTTTTCCTCTCTCTCTTTCTCTCAACTGAAATCTCTCTATCTTGACAAACCTCTTCACAACTTCTGTGACCTTCCAGCTTCCCACCTCATATAGCTAATACTGATACAAATGGTTATTGGAGGGCACAAAGACAAGGAGTTCAATCAAGTGACTCAGAGTTTTCCATGACCAGTCAAACTGCATTTTTCACCGTTTAACATAATGACATGGTGGGTGTCAGAGTGTGTGAGGTCATCACCAGTGACGTTGGCTGGATTCTGCTGTCCACAGTGACTCAGGCACAACGATGTGCTCAAACATGCCAGCGCACAAATGTGTGTTTTACACTCTGTTTTGTTACACAGAGAAAATGAGGAAGGAGGAGGGAAGAGAGAGAAGAGGGGGTGGGGGGAGTGTGGGTTGTTTGAGTAGTTACTAACTGTAGCCTGTTTGGTTTGTTACACAGGAGATTAACAGGGACAATAGATCTGATACCTGGCAACCTTGACTGCGTCTCTCCCACTGACAGTTACAATATGAGATTGAGAAGGAAACTGCAAGTAAGCATTTCGTTGGAAGATGTATACCATGTGTATCCCGTACATAGTTAAATAAATGTTAAATTAAAAAACTAGACTAATACTACTTGAAACTTGAAACTGAAACTTGAATAATGGACGCTACAGGACCCAACTGGATAGGACTGGAGACCTCTCTGGTTCAGTTTAAGCTACGTCTCACTGAGGAGAAAATTATTTGAGAATAAACAGTATTTTGTAAGATGGGAAGCAGACCACTGTTAAATATGATTTCACTTCAGTTTTTACTTGTGCTCATGAAGTATGGAAATAGTATATTCAGCAAAACTTTCCCAGCATGTTGTAGTCTTTCTCACGCTAAGACAGGTAGTGAACTCTTTAGTTGTTATCATTTATTTTCATATCACAACAACAATATAAAATAAAATATACTACAAACTTCAGCAAGCAGGGATGTCCTCCAGTCCTGGCGTCAGCTATAGATTTCAAGAAAATGAGACACCGCCCTCTAGTGCACAAAAGGTAAAGTCACACTGTTGCACTTGAGGACGGGAGCTGTGCACCACTGACCAATCAATCAGTCAACCAACCAACAAACAAGCCTACCAACCAATCAATTGATCAATCCATCTAATCACATTGGATGGCCCCTTTTACATGATAAGTGCTTTAGAGTAGACCCAGAGCTGGAGCTATGCGCAAACCACTGCTTTTAACCAGGGCAAGGTGACGGAAACATGTCCAAATACAAACAGTGTAGCTATTCTCTCCGCAAGGCAATCAAACAAGCTAAGCGTCAGTATAGAGACAAAGTAGAGTCACAATTCAATGGCTCAGACACAAGAGGTATGTGGCAATCACGGATTACATAAAGAAAAACCAGTCCCGTCACGGACCAGGATGTCTTGCTCCCAGGAAGACTAAATAACTATTTTGCCCGCTTTGAGGACAATACAGTGCCACTGACACGGCCCGCAACCAAACCCTGCAGACTCCTTCACTGCAGCCGATGTGAGTAAAACATTTAAACGTGTTAACCCTCGCAAGGCTGCAGGCCCAGATGGCATCCCCAGCCGCATCCTCAGAGCATGCGCAGACCAGCTGGCTGGTGTGTTTACAGATATATTCAATCAATCCTTATCCCAGTCTGCTGTTCCCATATGCTTCAAGAGGGCCACCATTGTCCCTGTTCCCAAGAAAGCTAAGGTAACTGGAGCTAAATGACTACCGCCCCGTAGAACTCACTTTCGTCATCATGAAGTGCTTTGAGAGACTAGTCAAGGACCATATCACCTCCACCCTACCTGACACCCTAGACCCACTCCAATTTGCTTACTGCCCAAATAGGTCCACAGACGACGCAATCTCAACCACACTGCACACTGCCCTAACCCATCTGGACAAGAGGAATGCCTATGTGAGAATTGCTGTTCATCGACTACAGCTCAGCATTTAACACCATAGTACCTCCAAACTGCCATCAAGCTCGAGACCCTGGGTCTCGACCCCGCCCTGTGCAACTGGGTATTGACTTCCTGACGGGCCACCCCAGGTGGAGAGGGTAGGTTACAACATCTCTACCAACTGCTGATCCTCAACACTGGGGCCCCACAAGGGTGCGTTCTGAGCCCTCTCCTATACTCCCTGTTCACCCACGACTGCGTGGCCATGCACGCTCCAACTCAATCATCAAGTTTGGACGACACTACAGTGGTAGGCTTGATTACCAACAATGACGAGACGACCTACAGGGTGGAGGGGGAGGGCCTCGGAGTGTGGGTGACAGGAAAATAACCTCACACTCAACGTCAACAAAACAAAGGAGATGCTTGTGGACTTCAGGAAACAGCAGAGGGAGCACCCCTATCCACATCGATGGGACAGTAGTGGAGAGGGTAGTAAGTTAAGTTCCTTGGCGCACACATCACAGACAAACTGAAATGGTCCACCCACACAGACAGCGCTGAAGAAGGCAGCAGCAGCGCCTTTCAACCTCAGGAGGCTGTCACCAAAAGCACTCACAAACTTCTACAGATGCACAATCGAGAGCATCCTGTCGGGCTGTATCACCGCCTGGTATGGCAACTGCTCCACCCACAACCGTAAAGCTTCCAGAGGGTAGTGAGGTCTGCACAACGCATCACCGGGGCAACTACCTTCCAGGACACCTACACCACCCGATGTCACAGGAAGGCCATAAAGATCATCAAGGACAACAACCACCTGAGTCACTGCCTGTTCACCCTGCTACCATCCAGAAGGCGAGGTCAGTACAGGTGCATCAAAGCAGGGACCGAGACACTGAAAAACAGCTTCTATCTCAAGGCCATCAGTCTGGTAAACAGCCACCACTAACATTGAGTGGCTGCTGCCAACACACTGACTCAACTCCAGCCACTTTAATAATGGGAATTGATGTAAAATATATCACTAGCCACTTTAAACAATGCTACTTAATATAAGGTTTACATACCCTACATTACTCATCTCATATGTATGTGTATATACTGTACTCTATATCATCTACTGCATCTTTATGTAATACATGTATCACTAGCCACTTTAAACTATGTCACTTTATTTACATACTACATTACTCATCTCATATGTATATGCTGTACTCGATACCATCTACTGCATCTTACCTATGCCGCTCTGTACCATCACTCATTCATATATCTTTATATACATATTCTTTATCCCTTTACACATGTGTGTATAAGGTAGTAGTTTTGGAATTGTTAGGTTCGATTACTCGCTCTGGTTATTACTGCATTGTCGGAACTAGAAGCACAAGCATTTTGCTACACTCGCATCAACATCTGCTAACCATGTGTATGTGACAACACATTTGATTTGATTTGATTTTTGTGCACCCCTACCCTCCAAAATACAAACTCACGTTCCCCCCCATCTCTCCCCAGTCTCTCCTGCACCAGTCAGCTCACCACCGGGTGGCGGTCACAGACCGTTGTAATCCTTTTAGAACGTCCCTGTAAAAAAAAAAGTGTAAGGTTATATAGCCAAATCTACATTGTATTAGTAGAATACATTTATAGTAGAGTTATAGTTAAGAGTTTCACCTGGCCTGCCTGAGGAATTGACTATCAGACTTGCTGTAGACGCTTTTGTAAAAAGAAAATATGTATAAATTAAAATGTGTTTGTTCATTTTTGTTGTTGTTGCAGTCGCACCGTTGACAGTGGGGTTCAGCTTCGACATTCGCTATCCCAGAACATTAAGTGTCTCGGACTCGGAGGCAGCAGGGTCCCATTTCGGTTATCGTGTCTGTCAGTTTGGACCGGCGCAGGGAGGCAGCAGGCAAGTTACTAATCATTAAACAGTCAAACCACTGGGTTCAGATCTCACAATTTGATGTTAATCATCATAACATGTCTGTGTGGGTGGACCATTTCACTGTGTTATAGAATCCATGTTGCGATTACAGCTCTGAGTCTCTCCGAGTAAGTCTCTAAGAGCTTTGCACACCTGGAATGTACAATATTTGCACATTATTATTTAAAAATTCTACAAGCTCTGTCAGGTTGGTTAATGATCATTGCTAGACAGCCATTTTAAATTCTTGCCATAGGTTTTCAAGCCGTTTTCAAATCAAAACTGTAACTAGGCCATTTAGGAACACTCAATGTCATTTTTTGGGGTGGCAGGTAGCTTAATGGTTAGAGCGTTGGGCTAGTAACCGAAAGGTTGCTAGAATGAATCACAGAGCTGACAAGGTAAAAATCTGTTGTTCTGCTCCCGAACAAGGCAGTTAAAGCACTGTTCCTAGGCTGTCATTGTAAATAAGAATTTGTTCTTAACTGACTTGCCTAGTTTAAAAAAAAAGCAACTCCAGTGTATATTTGACCTTGTGCTTTAGGTTATTGTCTTGTAGAAAGGTGAATTTGTCTCCCACTGTCTGTTGAAAAGCAGACTAACCCACATTTTCTTCTAGGATTTTTTTGCCTGTGCTTAGCTCTATTCCATTTCTTATTATCCTTAAACTCCCTAGTCCTTGCCAATGACAAGCACATCCATAACATGATGCAGCCACCACCATGCTTGAAAATATGAAGAGTCGTACTCAGTGATGTGCTGTGTTGGATTTACCCCAAACATAACGCTTTGTATTTAGGACTAAGTTAATTTCTCTGCCACATTTTTGCAGTTTTACATTAGTGCCTTATTGCAAACAGGATGCATGTTTTGGAATATTTTTTATTCTGTACAGGCTTCCTTCTTTTCACTGTCATTTAGGTTATTATTGTGGAGTAATCACAATGTTGTTGATCCATCCTCAGTTTTCTCCTGTCACAGCCATTAAACTCTGTAACTGTTTTAAAGTCACCATTGGCCTCATGTTGAAATCACTGAGCGGTTTCCTTCCTCTCCGGCAACTGAGTTAAGAAGGACGCCTGTATCTTTGTAGTGACTAGGTGTATTAATACACCATCCAAAGTGTAATTAATAACTTCACCATGCTCAAAGGGATATTCAATGTCTACTTTATAAATAGATGCTCTTCTTTACGAGGCATTGGAAAACCTCCCTGCGTTTTGTTTAATCTGTGGTTGAAATTCCCTGCATAGTCATGGCACACTTTGTGTAAGAGCTATTGAAGATTGAAAGCCCCCATGGCGCTTCAATGGGGCAGAAGTCAGTGTGTTATTGTGATTCTGGATGGCCAGATTGCTAGCAAGAATGAGAAGAAACTGCCATGTAAGGAATTGTAAATGTCTCGTTTCATCTTGTTCTTGATACCATGTCTTGTTTTCAGGTGTTTTGACTGATTTTATGTTAATGATAATATGGCTAAAATTCTAGCTAACCAACAACTGTAAAGATGTATTCGACAGGAAACAAGTGCTCATTGTGCAAATGTATTTATATTTTCAATAAACATTGGAGATGAAATATAGCTTACATGTTGTCAACAATCTAAGCCAACCCCCAAGTCTGTTTTCCCCATACTTACGCACGTGTCGATTTAGTTGCTAAACAAGCAATAGACAGAGAAAACCGAATATCAAACAAATTTGACATCGGTCTAGAATCAATCCGTTTCGCCCCTTTCAGCCATTCACCTTTTAAAGGCATTGTCTTAGTGTTCACGGAGAGCGTATTCACGGTAAACGCTGCGTATGTGGTCTCAATCGGAAATTAACTTTAAATGTCAATCGCGTTATCTTCCGCGGTCTAGATTGAATATAGGCCTAAACGACAGCAAACAGTATTTCATCACTGTCCTCTAATGATTTGATCCAATGTAACTTTATTGATACCAGTGATGTCCGCTGATTGGCTAAATACCCAGGGTGTGAGGTGGTTGGATTTGTCAACAAAGCAGCATGACAGATATGATGTTTTCAAACTACTGGTAGATTCTTTGAGAAGATATACAAAGCGATCTGTGCATTTGAACAGCAGCATAAAACACATTACACTTTTGCATGTAAAAAAACAAATGACAACTGCTACACATGCTGCACTGTTTTGAACAGATTATATTATACTACATAGAACGAGCAGCCAGAGAGAATGGTCGTCACTAGTTACCACAGCTACAAAGTCATAACGCCTGCCTATTTTTAAAATGTGAAGACCTCTTCTGTGTCTACACCCATTCAGCATCGTTCACACCCTCTTAAGCTTTAGCCCCACCCATCTCGTTTCGCTCTCGGAGTGTTCAGAGCGCACACTTGATGCTCTGGCCAATGATTTGTTTACATCTGGATAACATGAAAATGGCCTAACCAGCTCCGCTGGCAACAATTTCCTAAAATGTTTTTGCAGACGTGCACTGACACCGCCATATTCAATGGGTGTTGTACAAACATCACGTAACGTTAGCTAACGAGCCAGCCAGCTAATGTTAGCTAGCTAAACAACAATGAACAAAGTACCAACAATGCCACAATGCTGGGAGCTAACCAACTAGGTTCAATGTTAGCTAGCTAACATTAGGCTCTAACTAGAAAAGCAAACGGCTCTTGGATACGAATAATAATGTCAGCTAGGGAGCCAGCCAGCTAATGTTAGCTAGCTAGCTAACAGTACACTTTAGCTTGAAATGAAACCACTTTGTCAAAATTAGAAATGTGTAATATGTATACATCATCCATGATGGAGGCATCTCCCTGTCATGAAGACCATGCCACGGTTGCCCTTAGTTTGATGATGTAATCCGGAGACAGGTGTTTCCTCCATCTCTTTAACTATCATACTCTAATTCTACTGATTTCAAAACTTGATCCTCCAGAAAGTGGAGAGCAACAGTCATGCAGCTCCACTACACAATACATAAAAAGCTGCGTTCGACAGAATTACCAACACAGACTGACCACAGAAGCCTTCTATATAGCAGACCAATCCGAACTCCTCTCTCTGCATGTCCAGCCCATTCATTATCTCAGCCAATCATGGCTAGTGGGAAGGTTGCTGGCTTATTCTGAGGCTTAACCAAAAAGGCTCATAATTTAACAATTTTATTCATATTTACAGATGGCATACAAGTTTGTTATTAAGGCACATGAAAGTTTACATAAGGCATTTCTGCCAAAAAACACATTTTGATTTTTTTTTTTTTTTTTTTTAAGTTCAATCGGCTCTCCTGTGAAGTCGTGACTTTTTATTTATTTATTTATTTTATTTTACCTTTATTTAACCAGGTAGGCAAGTTGAGAACAAGTTCTCATTTACAATTGCGACCTGGCCAAGATAAAGCAAAGCAGTTCGACAGATACAACGACACAGAGTTACACATGGAGTAAAACAAACATACAGTCAATAATACAGTATAAACAAGTCTATATACAATGTGAGCAAATGAGGTGAGAAGGGAGGTAAAGGCAAAAAAAGGCCATGGTGGCAAAGTAAATACAATATAGCAAGTAAAACACTGGAATGGTAGTTTTGCAATGGAAGAATGTGCAAAGTAGAAATAAAAATAATGGGGTGCAAAGGAGCAAAATAAATAAATAAATAAAAATTAAATACAGTTGGGAAAGAGGTAGTTGTTTGGGCTAAATTATAGGTGGGCTATGTACAGGTGCAGTAATCTGTGAGCTGCTCTGACAGTTGGTGCTTAAAGCTAGTGAGGAGATAAGTGTTTCCAGTTTCAGAGATTTTTGTAGTTCGTTCCAGTCATTGGCAGCAGAGAACTGGAAGGAGAGGCGGCCAAAGAAAGAATTGGTTTTGGGGTGACTAGAGATATACCTGCTGGAGCGTGTGCTACAGGTGGGAGATGCTATGGTGACCAGCGAGCTGAGATAAGGGGGACTTTACCTAGCAGGGTCTTGTAGATGACATGGAGCCAGTGGGTTTGGCGACGAGTATGAAGCGAGGGCCAGCCAACGAGAGCGTACAGGTCGCAATGGTGGGTAGTATATGGGGCTTTGGTGATAAAATGGATTGCACTGTGATAGACTGCATCCAATTTGTTGAGTAGGGTATTGGAGGCTATTTTGTAAATGACATCGCCAAAGTCGAGGACTGGTAGGATGGTCAGTTTTACAAGGGTATGTTTGGCAGCATGAGTGAAGGATGCTTTGTTGCGAAATAGGAAGCCAATTCTAGATTTAACTTTGGATTGGAGATGTTTGATATGGGTCTGGAAGGAGAGTTTACAGTCTAACCAGACACCTAAGTATTTGTAGTTGTCCACGTATTCTAAGTCAGAGCCGTCCAGAGTAGTGATGTTGGACAGGCTGGTAGGTGCAGGTAGCGATCGGTTGAAGAGCATGCATTTAGTTTTACTTGTATTTAAGAGCAATTGGAGGCCACGGAAGGAGAGTTGTATGGCATTGAAGCTTGCCTGGAGGGTTGTTAACACAGTGTCCAAAGAAGGGCCGGAAGTATACAGAATGGTGTCGTCTGCGTAGAGGTGGATCAGGGATTCACCAGCAGCAAGAGCGACCTCATTGATGTATACAGAGAAGAGAGTCGGTCCAAGAATTGAACCCTGTGGCACCCCCATAGAGACTGCCAGAGGTCCGGACAGCAGACCCTCCGATTTGACACACTGAACTCTATCAGAGAAGTAGTTGGTGAACCAGGCGAGGCAATTATTTGAGAAACCAAGGCTGTCGAGTCTGCCGATGAGGATGTGGTGATTGACAGAGTCGAAAGCCTTGGCCAGATCAATGAATACGGCTGCACAGTAATGTTTCTTATCGATGGCGGTTAAGATATCGTTTAGGACCTTGAGCGTGGCTGAGGTGCACCCATGACCAGCTCTGAAACCAGATTGCATAGCAGAGAAGGTATGGTGAGATTCGAAATGGTCGGTAATCTGTTTGTTGACTTGGCTTTCAAGACCTTAGAAAGGCACGGTAGGATAGATATAGGTCTGTAGCAGTTTGGGTCAAGAGTGTCCCCCTTTGAAGAGGGGGATGACCGCAGCTGCTTTCCAATCTTTGGGAATCTCAGACGACACGAAAGAGAGGTTGAACAGGCTAGTAATAGGGGTGGCAACAATTTCGGCAGATCATTTTAGAAAGAAAGGGTCCAGATTGTCTAGCCCGGCTGATTTGTAGGGGTCCAGATTTTGCAGCTCTTTCAGAACATCAGCTGAATGGATTTGGGAGAAGGAGAAATGGGGAAGGCTTGGGCGAGTTGCTGTTGGGGGTGCAGTGCTGTTGTCCGGGGTAGGAGTAGCCAGGTGGAAAGCATGGCCAGCCGTAGAAAAATGCTTATTGAAATTCTCAATTATGGTGGATTTATCATTGGTGACAGTGTTTCCTATCTTCAGTGCAGTGGGCAGCTGGGAGGAGGTGTTCTTATTCTCCATGGACTTTACAGTGTCCCAGAACTTTTTGAGTTAGTGTTGCAGGAAGCAAATTTCTGCTTGAAAAAGCTAGCCTTGGCTTTTCTAACTGCCTGTGTATAATGGTTTCTAGCTTCCCTGAACAGCTGCATATCACGGGGGCTGTTCGATGCTAATACAGAACGCCATAGGATGTTTTTGTGTTGGTTAAGGGCAGTCAGGTCTGGGGAGAACCAAGGGCTATATCTGTTCCTGGTTCTAAATTTCTTGAATGGGGCATGTTTATTTAAGATGGTTAGGAAGGCATTTAAAAAAATATCCAGGCATCCTCTACTGACGGGATGAGATCAATATCCTTCCAGGATACCCGGCCAGGTCGATTAGAAAGGCCTGCTCGCAGAAGTGTTTCAGGGAGCGTTTTACAGTGATGAGTGGAGGTCGTTTGACCGCTGACCCATTACGGATGCAGGCAATGAGGCAGTGATCGCTGAGATCTTGGTTGAAGACAGCAGAGGTGTATTTAGAGGGAAAGTTGGTTAGGATGATATCTATGAGGGTGCCCGTGTTTAAGGCTTTGGGAGGTACCTGGTAGGTTCATTGATAATTTGTGTGAGATTGAGGGCATCAAGTTTAGATTGTAGGATGGCTGGGGTGTTAAGCATGTTCCAGTTTAGGTCACCTAGCAGCACGAACTGTGAAGATAGATGGGGGCAATCAGTTCACATATGGTGTCCAGAGCACAGCTGGGGGCAGAGGGTGGTCTATAGCAGGTGGCAACGGTGAGAGACTTGTTTTTAGAGAGGTGGATTTTTAAAAGTAGAAGTTCAAATTGTTTGGGTACAGACCTGGATAGTAGGACAGAACTCTGCAGGCTATCTTTGCAGTAGATTGCAGTAGACTTGCAACATACGCCTAGTTTTCTGAATCGGGTCACAAATGTGATTGATTTTCAACCTAACCCTAAGCTTAACCCTAATATTAACAACACTGCTAATCTTATGCCTAACCTTAAATTAAGACCAAAACGTACATTTTTGTTTTCAGGAATTGGTACGATATACCCAATTTTGACTTTGTGGCTGTGGTAACTAGTGGAAACCAGGGAGATCAAAACAAACATGTTGATGCAATAAGTGAAAACACATTATCTAACTGGGGATAGACAGCTATCATAGTGTCACAAGACTTTCATTTTGAAATAACATATTTTTCAGTTAGACAGATATTGGTTTCAAAAGACTTGAAATTGGAAGCTAACTAACTAGCAAGCTACCAGTGAGCCATAGGTATCTAGCTGCTTATCAAAGGTAGATAACTGGTTAATTTGCCCAGAAAATCAGCCAAACAATTTCTCAATGTTTCTCAAAATTACTGTAGCTGGTTAATTCATTTCATAATTCTTTGTGATACACCTGGTTTCATGCTGTTTTAGACCACAAAACATGGGGGGAAACAAAATTGGCCATGCTTTTTTGTCCTACCAGATACACGATGAGAAGGTTCTAGCTAGTGTATTGCTCAGCAGACCCAGAAGTTCTGACTTAACAGATGCACATTTACTTTGTGCTGTTATAATTTATGCTCTAAAATCCTACAATCCAGGCAATGTTAGCACGGTCTATGAGACCGCAGAGTATATTTTGAAAACAAGAAATGTTACACATAACACACTTTCATTAGCATTTAAAACACAACCAATTAACATCTCCTCTCTCTCCATCCCTTCTGTCTTTCTCCCTCTATTCTCTCCATCCTCTCGTCTCTCTGTAGTGTGTTGGTCACCGCTCCTTTTCAAGACAATCGGACAGGAGTGGTTTACAGATGTTCTTATGACAGTGGCACTTGTAAAGCTCTACCTGTACAAGGTAAGATGCATGCGCACTATACTATTGTGTGGCCCCAAGAATCAGAGTTCTCTCTCTCTCTATAAAGCTCTGCTGTTGTGTTTTGTTCAGTTATAGTAATTCACAAGTCCTGTATACATTTCCTCTTTTCACACAATTGCTTCACTGGTTAGTCTCACATCTTGTGGGAGTGTGTTGTCATTTTGTGTTGTGTGTTGTCATTTTGTCTCATGCATGATTTGTGGGAATGTTTTACTTACCTCATGTGCTTATGTCAAGCTGGGGTTCAGATTTTTGTAGGCTTGTATTGACAAATTGGTGCAAAATTATTTTTGATACTTTTTTTAATGTTCGTATGTTAAACTGGGTCTATATTCACTTATTTTGTTTCATTTTAGTGGAGCCAGGAGTTTCATTAGGATTGTCACTAGCTTGTAATGCTGACAGAGCTATGGTGAGTTGCTCATCCTTGACTCACTGAGTCGGAGCACTATTTAATTTCTGACCTTTTGAATTTGGTCTTTAAAAAATGGGCCCTTTCAATTTCTCTTCCCTCTGCAATTATAATCAGGAACTAGCTGCTCTTCACAAACATCCTGTGCTATGTGCTTACCCTCTTGTGCCATTTCCAGTAAATACATTGTGACCCACAGTATGACCTGACTCAGATACATTGTGAGCTATGACCTATAACCTGACACATGAACTGAGTAATGCTAATTCACTCACTCGATTTGACATGTGGTTGCTTCCACTGATCTCTATGTATTCTTTGTTTGGGTTCAGCCATTCCTGAGAGGACATTGTTGTAAAGTCTCCTCTCTCTCTCCATTTCGCTGAGCTAGGTGTGTGGACCACGGCAGCTCCATGGCTGTGATACTCTAAACTACCTCCAAGGACTTTGTGTTGAGCTGGGGCCACAGCTTACGGTCTCACAAACACTGAAGCCTGCCTTTCAAGGTTATACTATTTGTTTTAGAGGATGACGTGGTCTGTGTTCAATTGAGTAAATGATCAATGTCTACTTCAGGTTTTGTGATAACTGTAACTGACATCAAAAACGAACATGTTTGCATTACACAGGACAAGATGCTTCTTTCTGTGAAAGTGCTTTTATGTATCCAATCTATCAACCAACCAACCAATCAATCAGTTCTGTGCTGCAGAGTGCCGTGAGTTTGGCTTGGATGCAGTGATTCTGTTTGACGGTTCTCAGAGTATCATAACCAGAGACTTTGTCACCATGATCGACTTCATCAAGAACATTATTCGGATGTTCACTGCCCCCCGTGCACAGGTGGTGTATGGGCCTTCTCTGTGCCCATCTCTGTCCACTCTGTCACGCAGAACTACTGATTATACCACCCTATTTCTTATTGGTATCTATTGACTCTGTTCCAATATCACACCAGTATGGCCATTTAGAGTAGAATGCATGGCCAATACACTAGCTTTGTTCTAAATAGTATGCTAGTATGGACTCTTTGGACATTGGTCTCAATGGGAACCATAATTGTGTGTCCACTCCTCCCAGGTGGCAGTTGCTCAGTATTCGACAGACACCAGTGCTGTCTTCCACTTTGAGGACTTTGTGTCTGACCCTAACCCTGACAACCTGATGCGATCCGTGGACCATTTCCAGGAGGCGACATACACCCCATCAGCCATCCGCTATGTTCTGTGAGTGACATACACCCCATCAGCCATCCGCTATGTTCTGTGAGTGACATACACCCATCAGCCATCCGCTATGTTCTGTGAGTGACATACACCCCATCAGCCATCCGCTATGTTCTGTGAGTGACATACACCCCATCAGCCATCCGGTATGTTCTGTGAGTGACATACAATCCATCAGCCATCCGCTATGTTCTGTGAGTGACATACACCCCATCAGCCATCCGCTATGTTCTGTGAGTGACATACAATCCATCAGCCATCCGCTATGTTCTGTGAGTGACATACACCCCATCAGCCATCCGCTATGTTCTGTTGACATACACCCCATCAGCCATCCGTCGCTAAGTGACATACACCCCATCAGCCATCCGCTATGTTCTGTGAGTGACATACACCCCATCAGCCATCCGCTATGTTCTGTGAGTGACATACACCCCATCAGCCATCCGCTATGTTCTGTGAGTGACATACAATCCATCAGCCATCCGCTATGCTCCCAGAGAGACATACCACCCCATCAGCCATCTGCTATGCTCCTGTGAGTGACATACACCTCATCAGCCATCCGCTATGTTCTGTGAGTGACATACACCCCATCAGCCATCCGCTATGTTCTGTGAGTGACATACACCCCATCAGCCATCCGCCATGTTCTGTGAGTGAAGGCCAATCCATCAGCCATCCGCTATGTTCTGTGAGTGTCATACACCCCATCATATGAACGATTAATAAAACTGTAGTATCCCATTTGTATTTATCCTTAAATTCAACTAGGCAAGTCAATTAAGAACACATTCTTATTTACAGTAACGTCCTACCAAAAGGGGGAGCAGTCGTTGGGAAAGTCAATCAATAATCAATCCGGTTTATTGCAAGTTGCAACAGGGAGACACTACCAGCACAAAAGCAGAGTAATGTCTAACTGGCCTCTTTGAGACAGGCCTTTTATATTTCAAATCAAATCAAATCAAATCAAATTGTATTTGTCACATACACATGGTTAGCAGATGTTAATGCGAGTGTAGCGAAATGCTTGTGCTTCTAGTTCCAACAATGCAGTAATAACGAGCAAGTAATCTAACTAACAATTCCAAAAAAAACTACTGTCATACACAGTGTAAGGGGATAAAGAATATGTACATAAGGATATATGAATGAGTGATGGTACAGAGCAGCATAGGCAAGATACAGTAGATGATATCGAGTACAGTATATACATATGAGATAAGTATGTAAACCAAGTGGCATAGTTAAAGTGGCTAGTGATACATGTATTACATAAGGATGCAGTCGATGATATAGAGTACAGTATCAACGTATGCATATGAGATGAACAATGTAGGGTAAGTAACATTATATAAGGTAGCATTGTTTAAAGTGGCTAGTGATATATTTACATCATTTCCCATCAATTCCCATGATTAAAGTGGCTGGAGTAGAGTCAGTGTCATTGACAGTGTGTTGGCAGTAGCCACTCAATGTTAGTGGTGGCTGTTTAACAGTCTGATGGCCTTGAGATAGAAGCTGTTTTTCAGTCTCTCGGTCCCAGCTTTGATGCACCTGTACTGACCTCGCCTTCTGGATGGCAGCGGGGTGAACAGGCAGTGGCTCGGGTGGTTGATGTCCTTGATGATCTTTATGGCCTTCCTGTAGCATCGGGTGGTGTAGGTGTCCTGGAGGGCAGGTAGTTTGCCCCCCGGTGATGCGTTGTGCAGACCTCACTACCCACTACCCTCAGCACA